>NC_135091.1:1800000-2100000 GCF_051107435.1 Chaetodon auriga | reverse complement strand
ACACAGGGGACACTTTACTGCACTGAATACTTCGAATACTTTAAGCACATTTTCATGATTTCCTGAGCAACATTTTCAATGCAGGACCTTCACTTGTAACAGAGTACTTTTACAGTGTGGTATTAGTACTTCTCCTTCAGTAAAGGATCTGAACACTTTTGTATCTCAACACGTTTCTACATTCATTTAAACCTGCATTAACTGTTTTGACCATGAGGGGGCAGCGCAACAAACTATCACCACAACATTGAATATGAATATGGCAAACTTATTTACACATCCAGCAGCTACAGATCAACATTATCATTCATCAGTCGTGCTCCTGAAGCCCATCGTTCACCGTCCTGTTCGGTCTGTGTGGGTCCTGATCTGCCTCTTTAGCTTCAGAGCTTCCTGTTCACTGGCTCGGTGCTGACTGTGACATGACATCTACAATACAACCAAAACTTTTTTTTTTTTTCTTTTCGGTTTTTAAGGGACTTCCTGTCAGTCTTCCACTCTAAAAGCTTTGTTCTGGATGAATCCTGACTCATCGCGGTGTTGCCCGCCCTGCAGCCGTCAGTGTCACCCCTCAGCTCTGTTTGTTTCCTCTGTGGTTGTTAGGTTACGCTGCCTGACAGCACGGCTCTTCACAGGGAATGTTAAGTGATGCTCTGCAGCTCCCAAGAGAGCCGCTCTGCACATTCCTGGCACCGAGATAATAGAGCTGACTTATCGGTGGCCTTTTGTGTGGAATTAAGGATAAAACGGCTTGTGGTCTTTTTCTTTTTGAGGCCAAACGCTAAACAGAAATCTCAATGCGTTCTTGAAGCTCGAGCTGTTGGTTGAGCTGAGACAAATCAGACTCATCACAAAACCTGAGACAAGTGAACAATTCAAATAGCAAATGTCCAAAACTGAGGCCACATTACCAGGCAGCAGGTGGCACCAGCACAAAATGAGCTATGGGCTCCCTTTGACACCCACTCTGTGCCTCATGTGACAGACAGGACAGACAGAAAGGACAAGAATTCAGGGATTCATTTCAAATTTTGGGAAATGCCAGTTGACCGGCAACCAGTGATGCACCGACTCCAGGCTTTCATCCACTCACAGCTAGCACTGAAATCTTTCTCATTATTCGTGTCACCACCAACCAGTGCTTTACTTTTGCTCCCCGCTGATTAAAAGGGAGTGAGTGAAATGTGTTTTGGGTTCTGTTTGAGTACCAAACCAAAGTATTCAGCAGTGTTACTTCACAGCAGAGGTTGTTCGTTCTTGGTTCCCTCTGTCGTCCCAGAAAAAACCCGATGGACTGGAGACTGAAGACACTCGTGAACAAGACTCTGAGATGTGTTTGAAGGAGATACTGAGCAGTGGATTCGTGCCAGGAAGACTTTCCTTTCTATTGCGGCTCAGAGGGCGACTAGTGCATGCTGTGTTTTTAAATGAGATAAACACACATAAACAGCTTCAGCAAAGATGGAAACAGCAGCAATTTTTTTCCACAGTTAGTGCACTTGGTCTTGAGCCATCTCGGGCCTGGGAACGCACCAATCTTAAAATAAACACCCAGATTGTGCCTCTGTGTAAATCTGGCACAGACGTCAACAGTGACTGGACGTCTGGGGTCGACTCCCGGACAGCTTCTGTCTCATATCGGCCTAAAAGGCTTTTAACCTTCACATCTTCATCAGCAGGCTCTTCAGCGGACTCCAGGGATAATTTAGTTTTGAAGAATGCTTCTCGCTCTTTTCTCAAAGGACAAGTCAGGGGATGTTCGACACAGTGTACATGATGACCAGATCACATGCATGTATACATACGTGCACGTATAGACTTTAGAGGGTTAACAAACAGTCACTGCTAACGAGGGCGTGAGATGCTGACGTATCCTCCTCACAGTCTACGCTGCACCAAACCATAAAAGAACAAGCTGTTAAGATGTGTGCTACTATTTTTTTACTTTAAGGAGGTGTGACCGTGGTTTCTATTGGTCCTTTCAGCAGAGAACAAGCCAACGTTCACCTGTTTAACCTGGTTGTGTGGTTTTGAAATGTGGGCGACTGAAAAAAAAGTTAAATTGCTGCAACAACCGAGCGTCACGTCTCAGTTCACACGACAAATATTCCTGCTGTGAGCGAAGTTTGTGCTTCAGTGTGCACAGAAAATGAAATAAATATGTTTAGTCCACTCAAAAGCATTATATGATGAGGTGATAACTACAAACAGGAAGGACCTTAATCCTAAAATACCTCTGTGGAAAGGAAGTGTGCTGTGGTTTCGGCTGGTGGTGACGCACAATCGAACAGACGTGTTGCTTTGTTGCAAACTGGTGTTTTGAAGTGATATTGTTGGACTGGTGAAAATGGGAAATGGGAGCTGGATGTATAAAATGTAAAAGTTGAAATGGTTTATTCGCATTAAATATCTACAACAAGTTCAGGAGGATGAAGAGAAAATATGCTCCACCTGTACTTTCGACAGTTCACAGAAGAAAAACAGACGGACGTCACGATGAGGAGGAGGCCCTTCACTCGCCACAGGATGCAAACATTAACGAGCATGTCAAAGCTCTTTGGGTCAAACGTAGTAAAACACGAGAGACCGACACAGAAGAACAATGGTTGAACTCAGATCGATTAAAACGTCTCAGTTCCTCGTACTGCTGCTCCAGATTACAGGTAAGGATGCACACTTTCTAAAAAAACAAAGTCAGACATGAATTTGCTCAACATTTGTATAGAAAACTAAACTCACACAGAACTAAAAGATAAATTAGGCCTGCTGCTGTTATACATGATTCACTTTTCGGTTGAGTGACAGAGACTCTGATGGAGTTATGATAACAATAATTCTGTCCCAGAGACTGAACTCCTGTGACGAGACAGGTTTCTTTAGATCTCACCTGGCAGGACGGAGAAGACGTTGGTTTGAATCTGAATCTCCATCTTTAAGCTTTGGTATATGAATCCAAGTTCTAGCAGACTTTATGCTTCCACCCATTTATTGTTTTCACTTTCTCTTCAATCACTTGGTCAGACAATTCAACAAGGCAACACTGCCAATGCAGTCTTTGAGACCAGCCACCACCTTTCTATGCCGACGATACACCACTTCCTGTCAGTAACCCACCCAGTCTCTGCTTTGCTGTCACTGAATAAGATGCCTTCTGCAGACAAGTCTCGCTGATATGGCTTTGGTTATGCACATTCCTCTGCTTTTGGAGCATGGCAGGCAACAAGCTTTGACAAACTGAGCCTTGTCTGAAAATGTCCAAACTACTTAACCAACTGTAATGGAAATAGAGTCGGTTGACGGTAAAGGAGGAGCGGCACAGCTCGTTTTAGTTTGCTGCTCAGATGCTCTCAGCTCTGTGGCACACAAAGGTTTTATTACTGGACTTCGACCAGGAAACACACTTTATTTCCCCGACTGTGTGGAAATGTGACGTTTTCACATCACACAAAATGAGCAAAGGCATCAAAGCATGAGTCCAGGTAAATCCTAATACCTGACATGTAGCTGTGTAGGAGTCTAGTGTGGGTGCAGCTGTCAGTAGGTGGAGGCCATGAATCATCTAATTTCTCATAACTGTAAGTAAGGTAAGATGTCGTGTATTGTAGGAAAAAGGCTGATTTGGGTCCAGCCTAAATCATAACTAAATTTGTTCAGAACAAAATTGTGGCTACGTCCCAAATATCTTGATCCAGACTGAAGAATCTAGAGTCAAACCACAATGACTAGAAGCTGTGATGTTTTGTTATATTCTGTAATAAACTGTGGGCATTAGTTCATTCTGCCGTCGGTTACAGCTCGTTTAATGTGTCATTTCTTTCTCATCTTCTCACCAGTGGCACCCGGACAGCACACCTCCTGGTTCACTGTCGGAGTTGGAGATGAAGTCACTTTGCCTTGTGAAAACGTGACAGATAATGTGGATAAATGTGGCGGGATCAGCTGGGTCTTCAGCCGTTCAGGATTCACAGCAGCACAGCTGGTTAGACTCGGGCAGATTGATGAAAAGGACAAATCTAAATCCGACAGACTGAGCGTTTCATCAAACTGTTCTCTGGTTATAAAGAACGTCACCAGTCAGGATTTTGGTCGTTACATCTGCAGACAGTTCAAATCAGGACAACAGCAAGGTCCAGACTCTCAGGTTTATCTGTCTGTTGTTGTCAGTGAGTATTTACATCAGCTCAAAGCGTTTCTTTAGAACAATATACTGAAATATTACAACAACTGTGATTTAATGATGAAGTTAATTTGACTCTTTTTGTCTTTTTGTCTCAATGTCTCCATCTTCTCCAGCGACTGAACGTGAAGACAATGGTACGGTCATCTTGTCCTGCTTCGTGTCCAGATATGCAGGGTGCAGACACACAGTAGAGTGGCTTTATGAGGGTGATAGCAATGATTCCACAAGCACGGAGACACTGCAGCATCCCTGTTCAGCCACCGTGAAATTTATGGCTTCTAATTTCAACCATACATCAAAGCATTTGGAGTTATGGAAGTGTGTTGTGACAGAAATCAGTGTGCAAGTGCAGCACTGTAACCTGTCCTCATGTGGGACACCAGGTGAGAGTCTTCTAGAGAATATATTATTCAGCTTCTGCAGATGGTGAACGGGTCTTTTCTCACAGTTGTGTGCTGTTATTTCATTTTCAACAAACTCCAAATGAAACACAACAGAGTGGAGAAACAGAACATCGTCTGCGAAGGATGAACCTGGAACAGCATCCCTGGAAAGTGAGTGAAGGGCCTTCATCTCTCTTCTCTCTCTGGTTTGTTTAAACGTGTTGAAACGCTCTTCACGGTGGTGACCTGCAGTCTGAAATCTCTCCATCACTTTCATATTGGATTCATTTTGTCGACGCGGTTAAAGAGGAAAACCAAGCTTTCTTTAAGGTTTGATGAGCAAACAGCCAAAGAATGTTCTTGACACGATGCAGCCCATAATTGAAGTGAAGACCTAAAAAATATTTGTGTTACCAGGAGAAACAAAGTCAAAATACTGTCATCACAGCACTGATTTTAGCACTGATAAATATCTTCTCAGGTTGTGTAAGCAAATGTAATTCTCAACAGAGCAGAAAGCGGCAGCCAAAATGTTCTTCATGTTTGCAGATCTGTTCAGATTCGTCATCGTGTCCGCGGGTTTGGCAGCGCTCATGATCACTGTTGTGGCAGTCAACATGCGGACAGGAAGTAAAGGTGAGGACACTGACAGAGGAGACGGTCACTTCACACACGGCTGAGGTTAAAGCTGACACTCTTCTTCTTTCTGTCTTTTCAGGGAACCAAACTCAGATGGAAGAAAACATTGTGAGTCTAATCAGTGTTTGTAGTATTTGTTAAACACTGTTAGCTGTGCAGATACGACAGACAGCACAGACAGGAGCTCCCAGAGCGACCACAGAATTGAAATATCTCCTCTCTGCTGTCTCTACGGGATTTCATTCACATCCCCTCGTGCTTAATGTGGACGCCTGAAAGTCAGAGAAGTGGGACTGTAGGTCGAGAAATACAACCTGAGGATGTGAAGTACTTGTGCTTCAACACGTCTCCATTTTCAGAATCTCACCTGTGCTGTTTTCCACAGGTGCATAATGATGAAGATGATGATGCAGTGATCTATGAGAACATCGGAGAGCTTTCTTTCTGATCATCAGCATCAACTCACCAAATGTTTCTACAACAGCTGGACCTCAGCTTCATCTAACAGGGAAGATAATGTATTAAATTCATTCATTTCTCACATAACGCCTTTAATACGGCTCTCACATATCCACACATATCCATACCACTGTCCATACTGTATATATCTCATCAGCAGTGTGTACCTGCACTTCCTGCTCTACCTGCTGCACATACTGTTCATGCTGTACATAAATTAGCGTATTCATACTCTGCTCTTTGCTGCTTTTCGCACTTCTGGGCATAAAATTGCATTTCGTTACACTTGTTCTCGAAGTTGAATCTGATCTAATCTCGAATTAAAACTGGTTTCATGTTGCAAGATGTAGTGACTTTATGACTTTAACTTGAACATACTGGACGATGGGTTTGGCTTTAATGAGCTCTGGTGTTAATGGGATCTGAAATTAAAGGCAGATGATATAATTTCAAATAAAAAAGTATTTATATTTAACAAAGTGTTTTGCAGTTCTTTCTCTCTCAAACACACACACACACACACACACACTCTGTAACCTTGCCTCTGCTCTCACCTCAGTCGACCTCCCCTCGGTTAGGGCTGAACATCCCTTCGCTCTGGGCTCTGACGTTTGTCTGAATAACATCTAAATGCATCCGAAATGATGTTGGGCGGGTGTTCATGGTGGGTTCACGTGAACTCTGACTGCAGCAGGAACATGACTCCTAATGATCAAACAAACTGAAGAACGATCCTCAGCACGAGCGGAGCAGCGCGGACAGAACTGCTCCCACATGTTCGTTTCATCAACGCGCTCATCATCTGAGTTTCTGACATTTACTTGATCATCATCAGGGCATAAAACCTCAGAAGCTCTGCAGCTGATGAGCACACACCCTCTCACACACCCTCTTTCGGTTCCCTGAATACACACTCGCCTGCTTTCACACCTGACCAAGCGGACTCGGTTCGACTGGGCAGCTGAAAGTCGCAACATTGTCGCATTTGTTGTTTCGGTTCTGCTTTCACTGTGATTTCTAAAGCGAACCGAACTTTCCGAGCAGCATCACGTGGTTGAAAGTTGCGCTCGTTGACTGGACACAGTAAATCTTTCCCTCCCGGCCCGGAAAAACATGGAGCATCGTGTGAAGTTGGTTCGTTTAAAACCCATTCCTCCATGTTTGCTTCGGTTTGGAGGGCGCGCTGTACTTCCTCTGTCCCACAGTACAGCATCACTACGTACATTTGGTCCGGCGAGCTTTCACACTGCATACGAACCGAACCAGGGATCACTTACAAGCGAACCGAGACCCACGTTTTCAAGCGAACCAGAGTTCGCCTGAGCTTTCACACCTGCCCAGACGAAGCGGGCTATCCGAGGAAACGAGCTCTGGTCCGTTTAAAGCGGACCAAGCAGGTCTGGTGTGAAAGCGACCTAAACCTCATGTGGTCTCTGTTCGGTCCCCGCTGCTGCTGCAGTGTCACCATAGCTTCAGATTGTGATGAGGACTCTCTGTTCATGCATCCTGTCTGTTTTCCAACAAACTGTCTAAAGGCAACAAACGCACTACTGCAACAATCTAACGTCAGAGCTGAAATGTTCTGAAGTTTTCACAGAGAATAAAAGTTAACATCACACATAAATTCAACAGGAAACAGGTGAAAACACACGGACCGAAGTCAGAATGAGGAACTGAGCCTTTACTTATCGCAGGAAATACATGCAGCTCTCATTTTTTAAGAAGCAGCACTGAGAGAGAGGCGTGATGGTTGAATTCAGGCGGATTGTACTTTCTTTACTTGTGATGCTGCTGTTAAATTTTGCAGGTAAGGATCCATTAAACACACTTTAATATGAAACATTGCTCATCTGCAGAAGTTTTACTGATGGTACTTTATGAAGTATTCTTCCTTTAAGTAAGACGGACAAGTTTTGTTTGTTTGGTGACTTTAGTGAACTCTTGGAAACCAAAAATGAGACGAATTTAAAAAACTTTTGTTAAATCTCTGACATCTGTTCTGTTCTGTTGTGAGGTGATATTATTTTTTAAACTCCGTTTGTATATAATGTACATAATACATTTGATTTTTGTTGATTTTCTGTCTGTTTGTTCATTTTCATTTCCTTTTTATTCTTGTAGTCATTAACAACAAAATTTCTCCAGCAGGGGATCAATAAAGTTTTATCTTATCTTGGCATAAACTCACCTGAAAGAAGCACAAAATCAATATATTTAATGTTTTCCTCATCAGCTTCCTTGATTTCTGTAAATATCTCTTATTGTGAATCTGATGCAGCAACATGTTTCACAGACTGAAAGATGTGGAACCTCCAAAAACACCTGTTTGAACATTCCACAGGTAAACAGGCTGATTGGTAACAGGTGAGAGGATCATGATTGGGTATGAAAGGGGCATCCTGGAAAGACTCAGTTGATCATTATTTTTTTTTTTTTATTTTATTTTTTTTTATTTAACCTTTATTTAACCAGATAAAAAACCCATTGAGATCAGGATCTCTTTCACAAGGGTGACCTGGCCAAGAGGTCTGTACTGTATCATAGAGGATGGAGCGAGTTCACCACTTTGTGAACACATGATTGGATGAAGGAGATGAACACATGAACTCAGAGACACTTCAGGAAGCTGCTGTCAGTGAACAGTTTGATTATTGATGACTGATTCTGGTTTTGTAGATGCTCTCCACAGTGTCCGGACTGTTTTGGGATCAGGCTCGTATGAACACATGAGTCATATTCATGTTTCTCTCTCTTTCCTCAACAGCAGCGGAGGTGAAATACTCCTTGTTGGGAAATGAAGTCACGTTGCCTTGTGTGAACGTGGCAGATGATCAGGATAAGTGTAACAGGATCACTTGGCTCCTCATGGATTCAGGACACCAATTAACGTTGATCGGTAACGGCCAGTTCACCGAAGCAAAAGCAGGCCGTCTGAGCGTCACAGCGAACTGCTCTCTGGTGATAAAGAAGGTCACGGCTGAGGACAGAGGCAACTACATCTGCAGACAGCTGAAATCAGGAAAACATAAAGACACCCAAGTTTACCTGTCTGTTATTCACAGTGAGTGTTTACATCACAATGTTTCAGCTCAGACTGTCTATACGCTGAAACAGGCTGAGGTTGAATCTCCTGCTGTCTTTCCATCTTCACCAGTGATGGAACAAAAGACCAACGACAAGGTGACACTGTCCTGCTCTGTGTCAGTACATCCACAATGTGGACACACGGTGAGGTGGCTGTATGACGGTAAAGACGTGGATAAAGACAACATGAGGACATCTGAGTGCTCAGCCACCGTGACGTTTCTCACCTCGACGTCAAAGTCTCGTGACTTATTCCAATGTAAAGTGATTAATAATTACAGTAACAAAGTGCAGCTGTTTACCTTCGGCCATCAGCCCTCAGGTGAGAATATGATGAGAAACTGGACAATTGTTTGCACATTTTGATTCTTTGTTATTCGGCTCAGAGTTTTCTAACTGTGCGCTTTGTTGCATCCATGAAGGCGATGATGCAGTGACGGCTGCGATAAAACCAAGACAAACGTCGGCAACAGGAAATAAATGGACATCAGTGACACTGAGCAGACCAGAAGGGACAAACAAAACGTCATCAACAAACAATGATGATGGACCACAGCGGAAAGGTAAGGACGGGGTGGACAGACGTACACGCAGATCCCTGAGAGACCTGTTCATTCACTCCTCAGCTCTCTGCAGGCTGGTGGTGGTTCGTCTTTGTGTCTGTGGGTGCAGCAGCTCTCTTCATAATCATCGTGGCTGTCATCACATGGAGGGCGAAAGGTGTGGACATCCACGAATTAAACCTGTATAAAAAAGAAGTTGTGATAAAAGCTGGATTTTCACTCGACTCTGTTTTGCCTTTTCAGGAAGTAAAACGCAGAAGGACGGAAACATGGTGAGTTTTAAAATAACCAAACACTTTAACGATGTGATAAAATCAGAGCTTGTGTTCGAGTATTTAACTGTGACTCTACACCTGAAAGAGAGTAAGAAAACAAACAAGTGGCTGTGCAGCAGTATCAGTCACATGATTCCCTGAATAGAAACAGAAAATAAAGAAAATGTGAGCAGAGCCACAGAACAGACCCTGAACAACAGCCTCCAAACGGCCGAATCAACCTGACAAACAACCTGCACAGATACGTCACACATGTTGCATTACATGGCTCAGATACTGCTTGTGTTGTGTTTGGTATGAGGAGCTGAGCTGCATGTCCTCAGACCTTCAGTGCACATGTTTCTGTTGTCTGTGTAGGCCGATCCTGAAGACGGAGTTTTTTCCTACGCCTCCGTCAGCTACACCAGGAGGACCACCGGTGAAGCTCAGGTAAGCTGTCCACTGGATTATAGTGGTGACGCTGAAAGGATCTGTTTTATCTCTGAGTATTCATGGCCACAAGATGACGAGTCCTGGTGTTTTTGGTGACCTTTGGCGCCACCATCAGACCAACATGTGAACTTCACCCACCAGATATTTCAGTCGTTAAATGGTGGTGAATTCAGGTTGTGTTTATGTGTATGTAATTCTCTTTCCTTCCAGGTTCGGGGTGATAATGATGGTGATGATGATGAAGGTGATGCGGTGACCTACAGCGCAGTGAGAGCTTCCTCCTCCTCTGCTGGAGCCTCCACTGACCTCAGCAACTTCAATGCTGCTGACAACAACCCTGCTGACAAACGAGATGTTAATCTGTGAAGGCGAGGCGAATTTCTACGATGTGTAATTAGATGATAGATTTAGAATTTTAGACTAATAATGAGATGATCCTAATAGTTGCTCTTGCTGTTCCTTCTCTTGGCTTGAACACACAGTATGTAATTTCTGCCTCTAGAGGTCCTTCAGGTCAAAGCAATGAACACAAAAGATGAAGTCTGACGACGTTGTGAAATCAAACTCAAAGTGCTGACACCAGTCCATCATCGCACTCCATCCACAACCCATCGATCTCTCGTCATCCTTTCATCCTTCACCTCATGCCTTCATCCCCTGCATCCTAATATATCCTCTTCATCACCTCTACTTTCATTAAACCATTATAAATCTGCCCGTCATCGCGTGGTCTTTGTGAGTGAAAGTTTTAATGTGCATCACGCAGGTTTCTTGGACTTCACAGTGACAGTCAGGGAGGAGCTGCTGTGCTTTGGCTCCAGTTTGAGCTCCTTTAAGTCCAACAAACCACCAGATGTGACTGTGCTTGCAGCCCTGAAAGCCCCAAAGCGTCCTAACAGTTCACCTGCCGCCACCAGCAGAAACACGAGGTCTGATCTGAAAGACCGCAGGATGGAGTTCATCATAGAGAACTATGGTGGTAAATAGTTTGTGTCTGAGAAGAGATCAGTGGCTAATGTCCGTCGAGTGCTCACTGAACCTCAGCTTCCTCCTCTGCTTGTATTTTTACACAATCTTACTAACATTTTTATGGGTCTTATAACTTCCAAAAAAGGAACTAACTGCTGAAAGTTTTTAAGGAACTTGCTGCAAAGGACGACATAATTTGTTCTTAATTATATGAAAACAGATAAAACTTTGAATTAGTTCCAGTTAATTTGCTGCTTTGTTTTTTAAAGTAACTGTCTTCACTTTGTCTTTTGGTAAAAATTTACATTAAGCGACTGAAATGTGAAAATTTTGAGATTTTGTCAGATTTCAAAACAAATCAGGAAGAGTATCTGAGCATCTGACAAAAACAATTCAACAACTAGTGAAAGACACAGAAAGCAGACAGTCCCAATGAGGAAGTGACACATTCACAGGAAGTGGACTCCTCATGTCTTCATTAAGCACACATCAGTTCAGAGACTGTTCATACCTGAGAAGAGACAGACGGACAGACTGAAGCGCCATGGTTGGATTCAGACGGATGAGAGCGTCTTTGTTTCTGATACTGATGCTCCAGTTTACAGGTAAGGATGCACACATGTACAGAACACCAGCGACGTCACAAAACAGACTTCAGATGGATCTAAAACTGTCCTCACATCAACTGTCAGCATAAAAGCAGCAAAACTTTCTCATTTCATTGATTTTCATCACTTTCTTTCATCTTCTGAACAGCTGCAGCTAAACAACACTGCGACTCCGTCACTGTCAGAGTTGGAGATGACGTCTCGTTGCCTTGTGAACATGCAGTGGAAAATAAGCATAAATGTGACAGTTATACCTGGATCTTCAATACTTTAGGAAACAGAGAAGCAGTAGAGCTGGTTATTCTTGGGCGAGTTAAACATGACAAACCTGCATCAGACAGACTGAATGTCACAGAGAACTGTTCTCTGGTCATAAAGGAGGTCACAGTCGAGGATGTTGGTGGTTACACATGCAGAGAGTTCAGATCAGGAATACAAGGTTCAGACTCTGTGGTTCATCTGTCTGTTGTTCACAGTGAGTATTTACATCAAAGTGTTTTCAGCTCAAACTGTCACTTTAGAACAAAATGCTGAAACATTACAATAATTCTGATTCCACTGATGAGGCTGATTTTACTCTTGTTGTCTTTCTCTCATTTTCTCCATCTTCTCCAGTGACTGAACATAAGAACACTGATATGGTGACGTTAAACTGCTCTGTGTGGACAAATGAACGATGTACACTCAAAGTGCAGTGGATATATAATGATGAAGACGTGGATAAACATAACCGAGACATCAGGACATCACAGTCAGGCTGCTCTGCCTCTGTGAAGTTTCTGTCTTATCATTACATTTACACATCAAGGTATAAATCCTTCAAGTGTCAAGTGACCAATGGTGACAAAGAGCAGCTGTTTGACTTCATCCCTCAGCCCTCAGGTGAGAAACCAGGTGAGAATATGTTGAGCTGTTTAAAGTCACTTCACACTGACGTGAATAATAAACTAAAATATTGGTTTATTTTATGGATTTAAACACAAGTTTTGTACTGAACAGTTTGTTGAGCTGTGTTCATCTGCTCAGGTGAGGACAAAACAACAACAACAACAACAACAACAACAACAACAACAACAGCAGCACAAGAAGGTGAGAACAAAGCAGCTGACTCATGTGTGTTCAACATAAAACAAATCTAGAACCTGTGAATAAACAAGATAAACTGGAGATTTTGGTGACAACGTAGAAACACGTTTCCAGCAGCAGTAAAGAAAAGTTTTTATTTTACCATGGTTCATGCTCCTCTCACACAGCAACAGAGGATGACCAACGTCAGTCTGCTTCATCACCAGGGACCATGACTGACTGTACAAACTGTCATGACAATCCATCCAGCAGCTGTCGAGATAACGACAGACGTCACCGCCGTAGAGCCGAGTCCTTCACACCTGTTGTGTTTCTGCGTGTTTGATAGGAACCTCCTTCGCTGACGTTACTGTTCTGCTCCACAGCTCGTGCAGATTGTTCTGCTGTGAACTACATAATGTTGGTGATGCGTGTGGCTGAACTCGTCCTCGTCACTGTGATCACCGTTCTCCTCATCAGAGCTCGAGGTGAGAAAGTTCAGAGCAGCGTTTGTTCAGACTGATTAACACAAACGCTGAAATGTTGCTCTGTGTGTTATTTCCCAGGGAGGCAGAGACCAGCTGATGACCACACTGTGAGTGGACGATCAAAGCTGAAGTGAAGCGATGTGTCAAAGGAAACGTGTGAATGATCAGGGCTGCTGGTGGGAACTGTTCATGCTGCTGGAACGCAGGACTGTGAACGTCTCACTGTTTGTGTTTGTGCAGGTTTTGAACTCAGGAAGAAGCCGAACAGCGAGGCGTTCAGGTGCAGCAGCCAGGCAGGTAAAGATCAGATCAGACTGAACTCATGGTGCGTTCAGGGTCTGCTTGTTAATGTTTCTTAACATCAGCAGTTATTTTCTCAGATTATTTCTTATTGAACTGATGGTGCGTTCAGGTGTTGTCAGATCATTTCTGATTTCCTTGTGTTAAATGTGAGTCTGTGACATGAAAGGTGTCAGTTAAAGAGTGAGGGTTCGTTTGTGCTGTGTTTCACAGGTGGATAATGATGAAGATGAAGATGATGGTAGCCTGCAAAATGAAAACTCTGGAGCTACTTCTGCCTCTTTCAGACTCCACTGATCAACAACCTTCACATCAGCATCAACTCATTAGAGACAGAGATGAAGTTCAGCAACATCACATTTACATCAGTCGTTGAAACCTTTAGATAATAAGCTTCATAAGATAATTTGGTTTGAAGTGTTTGTACGCTGTCATTTCTGCTTTTGTCTGACTTTGGACAACAATTTTCAAGTCTTAATATCAGGAAGCCCACTGTGAGTTTTAGAAAATGTCTTTTTCCTGCATCAGGTGTGAAATCCTTTATTTCCTGCAGGTCTGAACACAGCAGCTGAGTTTCAGCTTCACCTAACAGGAAAGATCATTTAACTCTCGTGAACTTCCTTAAATCGTCTTCCAGTTGAGGCATTCAGCTAACGGCTTTAAGATGCACTGGTTGTTTTTGAAGCTGCAGCAGCTTGAGGTCAGTTTCTCTGTGAACTGATCATTTTAATTCACTTTCATTTTTGAGCATCAGTGTTAACATATTTGTTGGGATGTGTGTGTGTTTGGCTTGAATGTGTTTTCAGCCTTAATGGAGTCAGTAACAGTCCTCTGTTTATTACATCTGTTAACAATATAACCTCAAATAAAGAAATGTTTATCACTTAATTCTACACTCTGTTTCTTGATTCCTTCGTCATCATAATGAAAGTGAATTCCATTGTTACTTTCCCTCCATTGGGTTCAACAGCTCTTTTCTCACTGGACATTGAAATATGTATTAGTAGAGGTAGAAATGAACCCAAAGTGACCTGAGAATGCACAGACATCTAATAACTGAGCCTACTTTCAGACTTTCAGAGGGTTTGGATGCACATGACCGTCTTCTCTAACCTGAAATAAATGTGAACACAGTTCAGACATGTTCAAGGTTCAGTTAGACGTGTCTGCAGTGAGCACGTAGCAAGTAAAACCTCCGAACCACAGGTGAAATACTGATGAAAGACAGTTCAGTCAGGATGCTCATCAGTGTTTCCGTCATACGTGACAACTAATCTCCAAACCTTCCAGGAGTTAGTTTGAAACAAGAGTTCAATAAGCAGCTTTTTGTTTATGTCCTAATAAACAGGGATACACATACCTTTCTAAATGAGATACTCAGGTGAGTACCAGGACAGGGTACGCACGGCACACTGGAGGTCCTCACAGTCCAAACATTTGACCCATCGATTATCAGTTAGAGACCAACCACAGCCGACGAGCTCTGAACCCACGCACACACACATCTGTGCATCTTTACAGGCAGTCACACACACATCTTAAAGGTGCACACAGTGGTGGTATAACTCGGCTTATTTTGTTGTCAGATCCGCTCAGGTAATCAACACAGACTCACAGAAAACAGACAGAGAATCTGAGGGAGGCAGGACGTTAGTGCAGATCACATGTTCTAGGGTGCAAATACAACAATAACTTCAGCTGTTTCCCCTCTTTAACGCTCGACTGCTCATTGCACCCCCGCTAACAAACAGTGTTCCTGTGAGCCTCACGAGTTTCTGAGTTTCATCTGATCATTACAGGGTAAAACCACCAGAGTTCTGCTGCTGCTGAACCACATTCTCATAAAAACACTTCTTCAGTTCTCTGAAAAAAAAAAGTGTGAATATACAATGAGGAACAAACGAGTCTCACCACTAAAGTGTCATCTCATGTGTTCTCTTGCAGCAGCGACCGTCACCGTATTGCACCGTGAACGTCTCCAGTCAAACTCTGCTGGACGAGGAGTTCGACTCTTCACCTGTCTGTTCGTGTGTGCTGTCAAACATCGCCGTGACTCCTGTTGTTTTCAGAGAAATAATCTCTAAAGACAACAAGTGGCATGAGAGAAAACGTTTATCTCAGTCGATCTTAACACATTGAACTTCTGCTTCTTCTTCTCAGAAGGTGAAACACATAACTGTCAGAAATGCTCTGTGGGAGTCTTTGTATAGTTTCTTTGTGATGGCATTAGATCAGCTCAGCGAAAGCAGAAACGTGGTCTTTGTCTTCTTTACAGGCTCAGGACCTTCATCAGCCTGCTGCAGCCTCTGATGTCTTCACTGACGGCTGCATCTCACGCTGGTGATCAACACTGTGGTGTCGCTGTCAGTCGATGTGGATGAGAGAAAAATACATCTGAAAACTGTCAGAGTGAAAAGTTTCACAGAGCCTTTTTTAACGTTTACAAGAAATTCAGACAGATGAAAATCCAAAAGCACTAAAAATTGCGATGAGGAAGTGACATCACAGCTGCAACAGGAAATAGATAAAGCACATCACCACTAAAGCAGTACTTTAGAAACTCAGACAGTGATGAGCGTGAGAACAGGAAACAGAGGAGAGACAGAATCATGACGGCTGAGCTCAAATGGATTCACATTTCTTTATTTCTGATGGCCGTGCTTCAGTTTGCAGGTAAGACGACATAAATCACATATTTAAATGAAAGTGTATCATGAAAATAACTTCAGCATTATTATGACCACTACATTATTATCCAAGTTTATTGATCTGAGACAACCAAGTCTGGAAACTGGAACAAGGATGAAGAAATAATCTTCACATTAACGATGAACATAACAGACATTTTCTCATTTCATTGATTTTCATAACTTTCTCTCATCTTCTGAACAGCTGCAGCTAAACAACACCGCGGCTCCGTCACTGTCAGAGTTGGAGATGACGTCTCGTTGCCTTGTGAACATGCAGTGAAAAATAAGCATAAACGTAACAGTTATACCTGGCTCTCCAATACTTTAGGAAACACAGGAACAATAGAGCTGGTTAATCTTGGAATAGTTAAACAAGACAAACCTGCATCAGACAGACTGAATGTCCTAAAGAACTGTTCTCTGATCATAAAGGAGGTCACAGTCGAGGATGTTGGTCGTTACACATGCAGAGAGTTCAGGTCAGGAAAACAGGGTTCAGACTCTGTGGTTCATCTGTCTGTTGTTCACAGTGAGTGTTTACATCGAAGTGTTTTCAGCTCAAACTGTCACTTTAGAACAAAATGCTGAAACATTACAATAATTCTGATTCCACTGATGAGGCTGATTTTACTCTTGTTGTCTTTCTCTCATTGTCTCCATCTTCTCCAGTGACTGAACATAAGGACACTGATGAGGTGACGTTGAACTGCTTTGTGTCGACATATGAAGGATGTACACTCAAAGTGCAGTGGTTATATAAAGGTAAAGACGTGGATGAAGATAACAAAGACATCCAGACATCACAGTCAGGCTGCTCTGCCTCTGTGAAGTTTCTGTCTTATCATTACATTTACACACCAAGGTATGAATCCCTCAAGTGTAAAGTGACCAATGGTGACAAAGAACAACTGTTTGACTTCATCCCTCAGCCCTCAGGTGAGAAACCAGGTGAGAAAATGTTGAGCTGTTTCAAGTCACTTCACACTGACGTGAATAATAAACTAAAATATTGGTTTATTTTATGGATTTAAACACAAGTTTTGTACTGAACAGTTTGTTGAGCTGTGTTCATCTGCTCAGGTGAGGACAAAATAACAACAACAACAACAACAACAACAGAATCATCAGTGACTAAATTAACCAGAACAACTGAAATCAGCACGAAAGCAGGAACCATCAGGAGAACGTCTGCAATCCAAGGTGCTTCAACAGAACTTAAAGGTTCAGGCTGAATGTTTTCATGTGTCTGTTTCTGCTGAATTCACAGTCAGCAAAGACCTGCAGGCAGAAGAGCGTTCAGATCCTGACGGACACTTTGTGTCTCTGCTTCATGTTTGGACTTTTCTGCTTCGTCTTGTTGGTCAGCTGCTGCTGCACTTACTGGTTTTTGTGGAGTTTTCTACCTCGTTTCAACTGTGACATGAGGCTGAAAGCTCTGGGAGGAAGCAGTGAGTGAAGCTGAGCTCAGTGTTTGTCTTGTTGAGAAGCTGCAGATCGTGTTTTTGTACTAAAGTGTTTGATTTGTTTGAAACCATGAATGAAAATCTCATGTGATTCTCTTTCAGCTCAGTGACTTGAACAGATCAGACCGCTGCAGCCACAAAGCTTCACATACTTTCATTCTGTTTGCAGGTTGGTGGTGGTTGTGCATCGTTGGGGCTGTGGTTTCAGTCGCACTTTTAATGATTGTTGTGAAAGTCGTCAGAGGGAGGAGGACTGAAGGTGAGAGCTCAGGTTTAACCTTCATGAAGTTTTAATCAAACTACATGTTCTGTTTGGAAGCTGAAGTCGACTCTTTTTTGTCTTCTCAGGGAACAAATCATGGACCAACGACAACGTGGTGAGTTTACAAACTGTAAATTTTGGTTTTATAGCTGAGAAAGGATGAGATGAGATAAACAGTGCTGACTGTCCTGTGTTCAAACTCAGCGGCTGCAGCCTTTAATCAGCTCTGACAGGCTGTCAGCTGGACATTAGCAGCTTCATAGTGACAGTATTTGGGCTGGTTGTGTTGGATTCATCCACTGGACTGAAGCTGTAGCTCTGAAGATGTTCTCCCATCACTCCACCTGCACCTGAATCCTGCACAGACTCACTGTCTGCGTTGTCCAGGTGTTTGTATTGTGCATTAACTGAACTGTGAGATGCTTTTTGACCCAATCTGACTGTGTTTGTCCAGCTTCTGACCTCAAACCCTGCAGGGACTCCTCCTCCTCCTCCAGGAAGCAGCCAGGACACGGTGAGATCCCACACTCCACCAGCACAGTCACCCTCTCTGAACTCTAACTGTGTTTTACTTTCTGTACAGTGATGAGTGAGAGAACGTGCAATAACCATGAAAAGGGAAGTTGAAAATACAGTGAGGAAACCAGAGATAATGTGACCAGTGACAGATGTTTCACAGACAGTCGTAGGCAGTAAGTTGCTAAATCAGTTTGTTCGCTGACATTTACACTCAGTTGGGCGGGACACACGTCCACAGCTAGCATCCAATCAGAAACACACACCAAGGCAACAAAGAGTACTCGCCAATCACAGCACAGCAGAGCGAGACTTGGTAGAATTATCTGAGGAAAAAATAGAAAAACATTTCTGAACCATCTCTGATGACCGTATCGTTGACTTTGAAAACAAATGGTAACCTTTGAAAAATGAAGAGAAATGGAGGTGCAGAAAACTGCAGTTCCTCAAATATCCACTTGAGGCTGGTTCCAAAAGCGAGTCAGTCCTCATAGACCCCCACATCAAACTGGAAAAGGAAATAACCATGTTTACAGCCTGGTCTCTCCTGTTCGTCACTCACTGACATAACTCACTCGTTTAGATGATATTAAGACTTAAAGCTATGTATAATTATGGGCACGGCCACTTTGAGTAACAGCTAGCGACGTGGTGTCAACAGCCAGGCTTCATTCAGCCACCTCAGCTCCACCCACTCAGCTCCACCCACGCTCCACCTCTCCATCCATTTTTGCATTGGTTTCAGAAATAAAAGGATTTATCGTCACAAAAAGGTAGATTAATTGATTGCTGGGAGATGACCCGTGCAGGTCCAGGTAAGAGCAGGCAGGCAGGTGAGGTGACTCAGCAGGATTTCAGGTGGTGGACTGGAGCTGGGCTGACAAGGAAAAACTAGAGCAAAGAGCAAAACACCATGAGAGCTGAGAGACCGAGACGTGTCATCAGGCTGGAGGGTACGACAGTCTGACAGGTGACGAGAACCCGGATTTTATCCTGTGGCTGCTGATTGGTGGATTGGCTGCAGCTGTGGTGGCTGATTGGCACCAGGTTCAGGTGTAGGTGAGCCATGATTGAGGAGGGGCCGCCCATCCAGACAGTATAAATCCACGTGTGACTCAGCAGCCATGTTGTCTTCTCTGTGCAGGCTGATTGTGAGGATGGTGTTTCCTACGCCTCCATCAGCTTCTCCAAGAAGACCAGCAGTGGAGCTCAGGTGAGCTGTCTGCTTACAGCGATGAAGGTCACTTTGTGATGTTGTCTGTTGTTTCTTTGCTGAGCATCACGGTGCTTGACATCATAATGTTGCATTTACTTGCATGATCACTTAATGTTGTGCTGTTTGATGTTTTCCAGGTTCTGGAGAAAGATGAAGATGTGACCTACACCACTGTGAAAGCTTCCTCTTCTTCAGCTGGAGCTTCTGAAGATATTCACAACCTCTACGCCACCGTCAACAAATAAGAGACCTCAGTACAGCTCACATCATTCCACTTATTTTACTCTGATAACTGATTGATTATGATCATTTCCAGGATGTCTAGTCTGCTCCACTTCGTGCTGTCAGGTTGTAGTTAATGATGTATTAGTTTAACACCTGTTACTGTTCATACAAACTGATGCTAACATCTGTATCTGTGTCATGACTTAAACTGTAAGATATCTAGAAAAATGCATTTTCCTCCACACAAATACTGGCTTGTGTAATTCCAGCCATGATCAACATCAATGTCAAACAATTGTGCTAATTTGGGGGTCACATCTATAGAATAATTAATTACATCTTCAGTGGCTAAAGATATAATCTGGTGCTGTCACTCAATTGAATATAATCGGGAAAATCGGAGGAGAAAAACAAAAGTAGCTGATGGTTTTAATCCAATCAGAAGGACACCAGCCAGTTTTTTTAATACGATCATAAGCTTTTCTGTTCACCTCTAACTCGGCCTGAAACTCTGGTGCTTTGCTTCATGTTGACGCACGCCTGCACGTCTTTCAAATTGTTGTATTTCACTTGATTTTATGCATCTTCTGTACCTCTGTATTAGATTCTTTTTATTTTCCGGCTCATGTGATGTCTTTATTTTCATCTTTTATCATTCACAAGTGGGTTTTATTCTTCATACTTTACATTTAATTTGTGATTTCTTTGTTGTGAAGCTCTTCAAGCTGCAACTCCTGTACGAAAGATGCTACACAAATAAAGTTTATATTATATATAAGTTGAAAAGAGATCGTCTGTGTGTCATTAAGATGTCACAAATGACTTTTGAGTATTGCACCTAAGGTCCAGTCATATAAAAGTTAATTTCCTTTTAAAACAACATCATATAAATAAGAAACTTTTCAAACACATATGTAACAAATTCACTGAAAAGGGCCAATCAGAGGGAACGATACAAGAAAATCCACAATGACATGTAGCCCTTAGAGCGCAGCCAGGTCAGTCATGAAAGAAGAAATTAAAATATGACACACAGTCACTGCTCATCGAAACATACATTCAAACACAGGCGCTTTTCTGCTTCTTACCAGAGGGCGGCGCCAGAGATCCTTCACAGCATGTGGAGGTCAGCGCTGTCCACTCAGCACACACTGCAGAGACAAAAGTATGTGGACGCCTCAACAGGCAGCCATATGTGACTATTGATCCTGTTCCAAAAGCATTGTGTAATACTGTTTGCTGCTGATCCTGGACCAGCAGACTGAGCCCCTGGGAAGGAAATCAGAGTCAAACAGAGCGAGCTTCAGCTGCATTAACTGGACCAGGACATGCTTTCAAAGAAACAGTGGTGTCAAATACACGTTCTGCAATCTAAATGTTAGGAAAATAAAACAACAATAAAATGTACAGGGAGCCAAAATAAAAGTTCTTTTCTTACATTGAAGTATAGAATATTCCTTTGGTAACAGCCTGTTCTGTTTTCATGTTTTCAGATTAGACGAAGAAGAGAAAAAAGGGAAAAGGGGATGAAGAAATTAAACAAGAAGCAGTGAAAGCATGAAAAGAAAGAAAACACTGAAGAAAAGGAGGGAAAGTGAAAAGAGATACAAGGACACAGAGGGAGAAGGTAGAGAGGGAAGGAGTGAAAATATTTATCTTTATATTTGTCTCTTATGCAAGAAAAAGACGAATGCCAGCCCTTATCAGACAGATATCTGACAGGAAACATGCACTGACTCACAGAAAAGAGCAGATTCACGTTGTCAAACTGCTGTTTATCATGAAGACGTGTGTCTCTGAGGGAGCAAGTACGGTGGCCCTGAGAGCTCAACCCACAAAAACAAATTCAAGAAAACATCACCACGTTTAGAAAAAAACAGACGACAACAGGACGTGTTTCCAGGGGACGTTAAAAAGTGATGGACACAGCTGGGACACACTCGTTGTCCTCAGCTCATAAACACTGTGTCCACACATCACCTGCAGTTTGCCTCCTTTACTCACTGCATCAACAAGAAAAACACTCTTACATCCAGAGCTGGAGGCAGACATGACACTAACATACATTTACTTTGTGTGAGAAAGCAGAACCTGTGCGCACACACACACACACACACACACACACACACACACACACACACACACACACACACACACGTTTGGAGACAGTAATTACTGTGTGTGTTGAGCATGAAGAAATTGCAGTTGGGGGGGGTCGTTAATGCAGTTCAGGACAAAGGGCTGTCAAACAAACTGATTCTGCTCCACTGACGCTCCCCTACAGGACACATTCCAGACACAAGGAGGTCTGTCTCCAGCACGAGGCTCACAGGGGATTAAGATGAGGACATTAATTAAAACATAAATATGGATTAGCCGCTAAAGCTCGCTGACTGACTGAGGAAGCTTCCTCAGTCTGAGCTTTTTCAAACAGAGGCCTTACTGAATGCTTCCCTGCGAGGTTTTACTGCTTTCTGATCTGAAATGCAAACAAATCAAACTTTTTGGTCTTTGCTGTCTTTCAGCCTGAAATGAGGATTTCGTTCAGCTGAGATTCGACACTTCACCTCACCAAACACGACTGATGAGAGCAATTGCATCATTAGGCATACAAATGAGCTAATTAAGCTTCTTTTTTCTCGTCTAAGGGTCCGTAAGATCATGACCCAATTTAAATATCCAATAACGACTGAGAGGAAATCTCCTGAGCCAATGGGATGCATGGCGCCACCCACCTGCATGCATAATAATAAGGAGCAGAATAATAACACAAGGGGGGAAACTTGGACAAGCTGCAGCTCGCTCAGTGTGCTTTGGAGTTACTTTGCCTCTGAAAACCTTCACCATGGTCGACGCCTTCTGTGCCACTTGGAAACTGGTTGACAGTGAGAACTTCGATGAGTACATGAAAGCACTCGGTGAGTAACTGACTCTTCTTCTCTGTTTTGTTTCACTTCACTCACACATGCAGTAAATCAAGGCGGAATAAGAGCTGAACATCATGTGTGCCTGTAACAAATGATACGTTCAGGGGTTGTCGTAAACCAGGCCGTCACGTTTCACCCCTGTGCCCCCGTCAGGTGTGGGCTTCGCCACCCGGCAGGTTGGTAATGTGACCAAGCCGACCGTTATCATCAGCCAGGAGGGTGACAAGGTGGTGATCCGCACCCAGAGCACCTTCAAAAACACAGAGATCTCCTTCAAGCTGGGAGAGGAGTTTGATGAGACCACCGCTGACGACAGGAACTGCAAAGTGAGTCGAATCCTTTTCAAAATCCTTTTCTACAGTCTGAAATACGTACAGGCAGTGTCTGACGGGGTGTCTAACTTTAACTGGGCTTTAATTCAAATCACCCTAATCTTAAAATTTATCTAAAATGTGTTGTTTAATGCATTAATTTTTGTTTGTTTTTAAGACAAAAAGTATTATTTTCAGGGTGTTTTTTGTTTCTATTTGCGGGTCGGTGACAAGAATTGACATCTTGAGACGTCCAGAAACAGACGAGCGTTTGGCAGCATCTCAGTGCTGCACATTCTCCTCCTCACTCACTTCAAAACATTCTTGCCTTTTGTCTTTCAGTCCACAGTGACTATGGACGGAGACAAGTTGGTCCATGTCCAGAAGTGGGACGGCAAAGAGACCAAGTTCGTCAGAGAAATGAAGGATGGCAAGATGGTCATGGTAAGAACAGACGCAGATCTGTCAGACGTCTTATTCGCGCCTGGTGTGACTTCAGCCTCATAAAGGACTTAGATGGAGTACATTTACTGACAAAGACGAGAAGGACGTTCAAACTGAAAGGGGCCATAAATGACAGTTATTTAGCCCTTCTGGGAAATATTTGGTTTTATAAAATGTTTATGATGTTTCAGTGCCCTCAGAAAGCAAATGAACAGACAGGAATACCAACTGTCAGATCAACATCCAGTCACTGTGTGCCAGAATCCGCCAACTTTCCTTTCAAATGCCCTCAAATAAAAAGAAATATCCCAAAAATCCTGAGAATTTCAGAAAATGTAACATGTAGAGAAGAAAGCGTGCAGCTAGTTAAATATCATTCATGTCTTATTACATGTAAAACCTCTGCAGGTCGTCACTTTGGGCTGAAAATAAGGGGAAAACATGTTTCAGACAGTTTTGTTGTATTTCTGAAGTTCCAGCTGAGAAGAGTGAATGAGTGAGCGTGCCTTTTCATGCATTCATAGTCAAATTAGTTTGCTCTTTACCAACCAGTCAGCTTCCAAAGCTTCCTCTGGTCAGGTTTCTGCACTCCGTCACAGCGCTGACCTGCTTCTGTCTGTGAAATGAGCAGACTGGGAGCGTCCAGTTCGTTGTCCTGGTAACTGTCCTCTCTCCTCTGCAGAATTTGACCTTTGAAGACATCCACGCCGTGCGTACCTACGAGAAGGCATGAGTGCTCCGGCTGACGGCGTCCCAAACCGGCCAAGAAGTGTTGATTTTCTAATTATTATTGACTGTATGCTTCTCTTTGCACTTCGTCTTCCTCCGCATGTACTCGGCCTGCAGGCTGCACGTGTTTTGTAAGAATTTTTTTTATATGAAAACATTTCTGTCGTGATGGATGGATCGTCTTTGCAGCCCTGTGTGAAACATGAAATAAAAAAAAACACAGAGTAAATGTTTGTCTCCTCTCTGATGTGTTGATATTGTGTTATAACAGTTCTATCAGTCAATACAGAGAACAGAGAATCAGCTTTAACCCTCAGATACTGAATCCCTGTCTGTGAAGAGAGAAAAACGTACTCTGCATGACTTTAAGTGTCACTGCATTGCTGAAACATATTATTCTTTAGTCACACAATAAAATAATACACCACAGTCTCTGATTATGGCTAAATTTCCTCAAACTCCGACACAATATTCCAGCCCAGCTTCAAAACCTGGAGGCGTAATGAGACTATTCTCTGGAGCAGCTGCATCAGTAATCCTAACGATCCCGTCAGAGCAAACATTCAGTCTCTGATTAGTCCCCTGATGTGATTTTAAGGCCTCAAATGACTCGTCAGTCCTTGCTGTAGACGTATGCTTTCACAGTGTGTTCAAGTGCTCTATTTTAAAGACCTTAGCGCCCAGATTTTCACATTTTTAGCAGCAGTTCAGGGATCAGTGTCCCTGTTACTCTGTTTCCCCATGAGAGCTGGAAATGTGGCTTTCATGATTTTTGAGTGGACTGACCCTTTAACCCCCAAGACAAATCTGAAGAGTCACATGATGATTGAACGGACAGGAAAGAAAAGAGGTTATGTACACAAGTGATGTGTATAATTCTCCATCTGTGTGTGAGAGACTGGTCAGTTTTTCCTCTTTGGTTCGCTACAAATCCTTAAAATGAAAGGGTTAAAGGCTCATAACTCAAGCCCACATGCTGAGAGGCCACATGTCCTCTTATAAAGGGGTCATAGCTACAATTCATGTATTGTGAGATTAATATTTACTTCATGTCCTGCACTGGATGACTCTTGGGAGGATATGGAGCACTTAACACCGACAGATGGATTTTTCTGATCAATGCGAGACTTTCCTGTCACACACACACACACACACACACACACACACACACACACACACACACACACACACACACATTCTGCCAGCCCTGCTGTTTGAAGGGCTGAACAAACACATCCAGGCTTTGTTAAATACATGAACATAAAGGAACAGAAGAAGAAAATACCTCAAAACTCGAGATTTTTTGTTTACAACTTCCATATTTGGAGGAATATGTGTAAATAAAAGTTCTGCATTGGGAATGTCATTTAAATGAGAGTATATATAACTCAGGAAAAGTACTGAAAGTATTAAAAATGACAGGATAATGGTCCCTCTGACAGTTATAGCTACAAATAATATATGTAGTTTCACATTATTATAACCTACAGTTATTGATCCTGTTTTAACAGATCATTGATCAGGTGGAGCCTTGCAGACTTCTCCAGCTCCTGAACTTCCTCCTCTGAGCGCCAAAATACAGGCAGTCACGTGACCACGTCTCGACTTCCTGTTTGTGTCTGAGGAGAGAGCTGCTCCGGTTTGCTGCTTTAGTTTACATGTCGTCTTTATGAAACTACTCAGTCGGTCTGTGACACGATGAACACGGTCTGTGTTTGGTGGTTTGTGTTGCTGACTTGTGGCGCGGCTCCGCTCGCGGCGGCGCCCGCTAGAAGCAGCTACCTGCAGGGTACAGGTGAGTGGAAACTCCAGAACATGTCGTTAGTCAGAACTCAGGTGAACGTCTAGCAGTTTATCACCGCATTCTGTCAGTATTTATAGACACTCAGAGGTCAAAACGTAGCGCAACCTTTTGTTTATCTGCTGGGCTTCATTTAGCGGGATGAACTGATCAAACATATTCTGACATTTGGCTGTAGAAGTGGATGTTTTTTGAAATTTGCTGCTGCTTGGTGGATGTCATTGTCGCCGAATTTACCCAAAGACACTGAGGATTCATTTCAAGTGTTCAGGTTTGCTTTGAAAGTTGTGTTTTGCCTGCAATTGAAGAAAACGTATAAATTGACTATTTTTTAAACGGAGTTCAAGCGGAAACGTCACCACGGAGACGACGTACGACGTACGTCCAGTTAATAGAGCTGATGTTTTTTTGTTTTGTTTTTAACTTTAACTGTAAAACATCTTGGAGCTAGATGATTAAACTAGCATGAAATAAGACTTTAATAGTAAAAATTAAACCAGGGAAGGAAGAGAGACTGTACTGTGAGACAGAAATATGAAACAGGAGATCTTATCCCTTCATCCTTTCTTCTTCCTCACTTTTCCTCCATCCATCCAGGCAGGTTCTGGCACATCACAGACCTCCACCTGGACCCCACCTACCACCTGGCCCCAGATCCCACCAAGGTTTGCTTCTCGTCCAAAGGAGTCCCCGCCACCCACGCCGGCCCGTACGGGGACTTCCTGTGTGACTCCCCGTACCGCCTCATCCAGTCAGCGCTGGCTCACATGGCTCCGCTCACACAGCCGCAGGACTTCATCATTTGGACCGGGTGGGTTTGCTGATGAGGGAGAGTCAGAATGAAGTGTTTTTTTTGCGTGTAAATGATGAACTCATAGAAACAGTATCTGTGGCTTCCCTGAAGTTTCACATCCTGTTGGCACAGCGGCCGTGTGCTTCGTGTGCTTCCGTGTGCGTCATGTGCTTTCATGTGGGAACCAAACCGCTTTGAGGTTTGAAGAATGAGGACGTTGTAATGAGATGAACTCCCTCTTTCCTCAAGGGAGAGTTTCATGGTTGTTTTTAGCCGCACAAAAAAGCAGAAGTGTCTATTTTATTAGGTACAGACTTTCACGTTCTGCACGTGATCAAAATTCAGTTTATCCAATGTCTGTTTGTTCTCAGTTACCTGCAGAACTCGTGACCGTCCCATCAGGCTCTGCTGGAGTTTGTCTTTAATGCTAATAAGAAAACGCTATCCTGCTAAAACACAAAACTTTGTCTGTGGTGAATATTCTACCTACTAAACATCGCCATGTTAGCATTTTCTGTGGAGAGCAGGTGATCCGGCCGCGTGGTGCGTGATGGATACGGCACGGCGAGTTGACGGATCCGTCCTTCATGACTCATCCAGCACGACCAGGCTCACGAAAACCAGATCAAACTGTCAAATCAGGCAGAGCTTACCAGACCTCTGCAGCTGCTCCTCTCTTTTAGACGCTAGCGGCTCAAAGCTGCATTAGCTGCTACGAGTGTAACGCACCCGAATCTCTGACTGAACCATCTGTGTTGCATTGTGGGTAATGTAGGAGCCAGTTTTCACTGTCCGCTTTTAGACCAGCTGTAAAAGCAAAGCTGAATCAGTGGAGAGCTCTTGACGAACACATCCTGGCCTTGATTCACTCCTCACAGGTAGTCTGAACACACCTTTACTGTGGCGACAGTTGAAGCGGTGAGGTCGTTTACGGTTAGGGTCAGAGTTTCATCGTTGCGGTGGTTCCTGTAAGAAGTGTCAGCAAGCAGAAGTGACACTTCCTGAATATGAAAACCCACCATTTCACAAACGTCCATAATTAAGAATGATGTCTTAACTTACAGATTTCAGATCTGAGCGGGATTCAAACGATCATTCACCACGATCAGGGTTGGAGAGGGTACGAGGCCGACAGCGTGTTTAAAGGCAGTGAATAAAGTCTGCAGATGAGCTGAAGTCTCTCAAAGTGCTGCTCTGTATCTCTGAGGAAACTGATAATGACAGAAAAACTGTGAGCAGCATCAGTCACAGCAGCAGTACGTCCACACAGCTCTCGATTAATCGGCAGCTAATCAGCTAATCCAGGAATTCATGGGCTTATTAAACGCTTAGGAGGATGCCATGCCACTTAATCCTCTACACCGGGGAGTCCTTTTCAAGTTTTAAGTTACTGTGCAAGCAGATTTTTGCTTTATTCTGTTGTTCTTGGGCTTTGTGGCATGAGTTTGCCTTTTCACTTAATCCACTGTGCAGAAGACGTCACGTGATGTCTGCAGGATTGTACAGACGCGTGCAGCTCTGCTGAGTCGGCCATGTTTGGAGAGAAAGAGTCAGCCGCCGTGCTGTGATGGACAGGAAGTACAGTCGTGTTGAGACATGAGGGTTTCCCTTCAGATCACGTGGTGCAGTTACTTCATTTAAAGTCATGCTTAGTTCTCTTTGCTGGAAGTCTTTTATTATTAAAGCTTGGAGCTGCAACAACTTGTGGAGTTAAATATGGTCTGGAAACCCCAGAAAATGACGAAACGTGCAGATCGTCATGAACGTGACCTGGGTTAATGACGCTGCATCTTCTTTTCCCTCCCTACCAGTGACAGTCCGCCTCACGTCCCTGCAGACGAGCTCTCCACAGACATCGTGATCCAGGTGATCAGTAACATGACCCAGACCATCAGGCAACACTTCCCCAACCTGACGGTCTATCCCGCCCTGGGAAACCACGACTACTGGCCTCAGGTAACAGCATGTCACATGACAGCAGGGTGACACATGCAGGACAAATGAAGCAGCTATGAGGTGAAATGAAAGCGTGACCTTGTGCCAGTCTTAATGAATGTACTTTAATTTATTATGACTGCTGCTGTGTGTGAGAGTGCGTTCGATGCTGCCGTGTGACGCGCTGGTTGCTTCGCTGTTCTTAGGACCAGATGCCGACCTCCACCAACGCCATCTACAAAGCTGCTGCCCAGCTGTGGAAAGCCTGGCTGCAGCCTGAAGCTCTGCTCACACTCTCACAAGGTGACATGTTGGCACATCAGCTGCTGTGAGGGTGTTTCTGTCACAGTGCTGCACTTAAAGCCCCCCAGACCTAAACAGGTTGAACCCATTATTTACTGGATTCAGTCTGAATGCAAGTTCTTCTAATATTTGTATCTTCACTAAGTGTTGGTTTTGGTATCATAACACAGTCCAGACTGAGCGTCATGCTAACGCTCTCTCCTTAGCGTCGACTGAGGCATCATTTTGAGCTTCGCTCTGTCTGCAGGTGGTTTCTACTCCCAGCTGGTAAAGCCTGGTTTACGTGTGGTTAGTCTCAACACCATCCTCTACTACGGCCCTGATAAAGTCACCAGTAACATGACAGACCCTGCCGGACAGTTCGAGTGGCTGGAGAAAACCCTGGAGAAAGCAGCTCAGAGCCTGGAGAAGGTCTACAATGTTTTCTTGAGCCCTGCCGACCTTTGACCCACCTCACAGTGCTGCATGTCAATGATCATACCTTTAACGTGGCTCACTTCCTGCTGCAGGTGTACATCATCGCTCATGTACCTGTGGGCTACCTGCCCTTTGCCAGAAACACCACCGCTGTCAGAGAGAGCCACAACGAGAGGCTGGTCGCCATCTGCAGGGAGTACAGTCACGTCATCGCCGGGCATTTCTACGGCCACACCCACCGGGACAGCATCATGGTGCTGCTGGACAAACAGGGTGACAGCAGCAGAACAGATGTGTTGATCACGATATTCTGTATTTGTAATGTGTGATTATGTAGAACGTTGCACAGAAGATGTATTTCTACACAGACAGCTGCTACGTACTGTTGAATATTACATATTTTACATATTGACATATGTGGTGTTGTTTGTTTTGTCTCTGCAGGTAAACCAGTGAACTCGCTCTTTGTGTCTCCGGCTGTTACACCAATCAAACATGTTTTGGAGCCTTACTCCAACAACCCAGCTTTCCGCATGTACAAGTACAACGCTGAGGACTACGCTGTGATGGTAAGAAACTCTGTGCTGTGATTTCCCTTTAGTGGAACTAAACCAGCCCACTGCCCCAAAAAGAGGCAGAAATGTGTGGACAGGTCCCACATGCTGAATAAAAACAGACACACAGTGAAGAAATAAGCTTAAAGCAGAGGGTAAAACCTTGAAATCACACCTGGCAAACTAAAATCTGGACGTTTGATGCTTTTAATCTGACAAGTTTGAGCTTCAGAGGTGATGCAGACCTGCTCTTCCCTGATTTTTAGTTCAATGAAACCTTAAAACCTGATTGGTTAAGCTGATTTTGATCTTCAGGTGATTGTTGCACCAGGTGATGAAGCTCTCTGAAGTCTTCAGTCCATCTGTTATGAGTCTGGACACTCATGGATGTTCATGAAACCTGACGGTAAATCCAGTTAAAGGTCTGAAACGGTTCAGGGGAGCTGAGAGCTGCTCAAGTTAGCAAACATTTTGACAAATTCAGGTCAAACTAAAAATGTCCTGCACTGAAACGCCTCCTCTGACGTTTGTCTCCCGATCAAAGCCAGAAGAAAAAGTCCCTCCTGATGATTAATCACGGTGTCAGTCAGCACACAAAAACTGTTTCTGCCGTTGAAAAAGGCTCAAAGACGTTTTCTTTCTCCCCTCTCGCTCTCTTTTGGTGCCTTTCTGCCTCTCTGAAGGATATCTGGCAGTACTATTTGAATCTGACGGAAGCCAACGAGAAACAAAGATCTGACTGGAGGCTTGAATACATCATGACGGAGGCTTTTGGACTGACTGACCTGCGGCCACTGAGCCTGCTCCAGCTGGGCCTGAGCTTCAGGCTGCCGCAGACCAAAGCCTTCGACAAGTATTTCAGCCACTACATGGTCGGCTACGACAGCAGCATCATCTGCAACGGAGACTGTAAGCTCAGCCAGGTGTGCGCCGTGCTCTACCTGGACCAGCCGTCCTACTCCAGGTGTGTCACAAAGGGAGGATGGTAGCGTGCTCGTGGATGAAAATGGGGATTTGTCTCAGGAATCAGATTTAGTTTTTAAATCAGCATTTTTTGTTTTGCTCTGCTGGAATCATGAGGGGGAAGCCATGCACTCATTAATCCACATATTTTACTTTCTGGCTTCAAAAGTACAAAATGCACAATTCCACAGTGAATCAGTTTAATAAGGAGGAAATCAGCAATACAATGTGATTTATGTACAAAAAGTCTCAAAAATGAAGGAACTTAAGGGCTTTGCCTCAGGACTCTGTTTAGTTTTTGATTTTCAAAATGATTTATGTAGATATTATATATTTTTTTACTGAATAAACTATGAAAAAGGGGTATCACATGCTTTTCCTTTGTGTGATATTCTATCTAACATCATAATCCTTTGCAACGTGGACCTCAAATGCAGCACACACAGACGTCTTGATGACGTTGTCTTTAAGCATTAAAAACCTCCTCGAGCTCGTCTCAGTTTTGAGGCTGCTGTAGACGCCGTGAGGGAAATCATTCGGCCGTGGTCGCTTTTAGACGCTGCACCTCGTGATAAGGAGTCATTTGAAATCTGCTGCACAGAACGAGTGAAGCCCCTCAGTCCTTCACACCAGTCGGTCCCCGTATCCCTTCTTGCACTAATGGATTACTCCTAATCTCTGGAACCATCTAATTGCCGACCATCACTTGAGCTGATGGTGCTGCTTGATCCTGAATGCTGAGGAGTGTTGAAGTGGCAGGAAAAAGGCAGTTTGAGCGTCTTTATCTTCTGTAATGTGACGCATTTCTGAGTGATAGAAGGACTGCTGACCTCCACCAGCACCTCCCTAACACACTTTGGGTGTTCAGGATGAAATTCTAACTATGACGTGTGCACCAGAAATACGTCTAACTTGTGGTGATTTTCTGTTACAAATGAGTGTCTGTTGTAATTTTGCACTTTATTTTTCTACTAAATAAAGGTGTTTATTCGTTCAAAGCGTGTGTGTAAAGCACCTCGTCTGTTCCAGGAGCAGGTCAATGAAGCCGCTGTGTGTTACTGAGGATAAAGAAGCTAAGCGCAGCGCTGTGACAGTTGCTAACTCGAAGGCCGCGGTGAAAACTTGTGCAGGCTAGTTTGCCTCTGCGGGGGGGGGGGGGGTGAAGGAACAGCGACTAACCTCATCTGACCCCCTCACATCACTTTCACCCCCTCCCACCATCGGCCCCCGATCTTATTCAACGCCTGTTCAAACTTTCCAGAAACTCCTCTTGTTTCTCAGCCACCACCTCAAGCATTCGCCCCCGTCCTCCCCCCTCCCCCTCCCCCCTCCCCCCTCCCAGCTCTTTTGTCCCTTCGCCTCCCTCCGAAAATGTTGATTACGCCTCACTAAAGCAGCTTCTTCATGCAAAAACACTCCAACTCAAATCAACAAAAGTTGGGCCGCAACAGCCAAATTTGCCATATTTTGCTTAAATTGGATTTTGGCTGCAGAACGAGAAAGTTCTCTCGAGCAGTGGTTCCTAACCTGGATCACCCACCAAAGAAAGGGGTTTATTTGTAGATCTTCAGTGTATTTGTTGTGAATTACTGGATCATTTTAGCTCCTCATACCCCTTAAAGTTTGGAGGGAAGGATCATGCTTTGATTCAGGTGGTAACAACCTGAACACATGCAGAAGAAAACACAACTCCCATTTTTAGGGGCCACAAGCTGGATTTCCCAAAGTGTGATGGTCGTTTAGCTGCTTTTAAACATTTACGTTGTATTTAAAGTAAACATTCATGTCACTAACTGTTCATATTATTCAAACTTCAGATGGAGAAAAGACAGACTGAGTCTCCTTTCGAGCCTCGAGCTGTAAATCTGTTCTTTGTGTGTGTCTTTGTTAAAGTCTTTCCCCTCATGTGCCCCCAGCACCATTATTATTCCTGCCTGAGCCGAGCGTCCCGCCACTCAGCGCCTAACAGAACGTAACCCTGGAGACAGAGTTCGTGGCGAGCATGACGATGGTGAGGACTCCATTGCCACGGTAACGGCAGTAGAGCCCTCAGTCCTCTGAATCCATCCCTGAGGTCACTGTTAGTGGCCATTATTTAACCACTGACCTGCCAGTCAGCATGTAAAGGTCTGTGTGTTAGTATGAGAGGTAGAGCCTCACACACTGTTCCAACTTACCGTCCCACCAAACTCCATTCAAATTTCAACCAATTTTATATACGCTTGAGTGAACATGCAGTTTTTGAAAGGTATTACCACTGTTTGTCATTTTCACAACATATACATACATATATAGTACAAAACAGCAGTCATGGACTGTACTTAAGTACAATTCTGAAGTACATTATACACTTTACACTTCTACTCCACTACATTTCAGAGGCAAACTTTTTTTCTGCAGAACAATAATACTTCAACTGGTTAAACGTCCGCTGCTTACATTTTATGCAGTTATCATCAAACTGGTTTATATACCAATGATAATGCTGGTATTTAAAGTAATTTATTTACTAATTTAATGTATATGGCAACAGAAAATCATTATATAATACAGCAATAAGACACATTTCTACTCACATAGCCTGAATTTTCAAGATGTGCTTGTTCATACAGTTTTGCTGGCGTGTCAGAATCTGCACTGACATTAAATCATTTATTTTCCTGAAACATGGTGCCAGTTAGTGAAACTGGAGCTGGTCAGTAAACGGGAGGCAGGACCAGGAGGCAGAAGCAATACAGCAATGCAAAAATACTCCATTACAAAGTATTAGCAGTAGTATTTCCCACTGAAACAGAGTACTAATGAGATTGTTGCTGAAGGGTCAAAGAGAGGCGATCCAGCGGCAGAAAACCTTTAGAAACCTTCTTAGAAGGTGGCTGTCTTCATAAATGACGGGCCGGCTCTCTGACTGGTGGTGCCCCACAACCAGTTAATCTGAGGATTACTGTCAGGACAGTATAGCCATCCAACTGCCCTCTCCTGGGGAGCTGGAATCTGTGTGTGTGTACCATTACCCTCCAAGCTTCCAGCTCACCTAATCCCTTTTAACATCTTCACGTTCCAAACACTGTCCCTCCCTTGTGTTTGAAGAGGCAGTGGTCTCCTGTAGGCAGAGATATGTCATGATTAAAGTGGAATATTTTCAGAAGCTTCCTCCCTGTCTGCTTATTGTGAATCTGATGCAGCAACACGTTTCACAGACTGAAAGATGTGGAACGCTCCAAAAACACCTGTTTGGAACGTTCCACAGGTAAACAGGCTGATTGGTAACAGGTGAGAGCATAGAGGATGGAGCGAGGTTCACCACTTTGTGAACACATGAAGGATGAAGGAGATGAACACATGGACTCAGAGACACTTCAGGAATCTGCTGTCAGTGAACACAGTTTGATTTTGAGTGACTTTTTTTAGAATCAGGGCTGTAATACTTTAAAGTTAGCAGAAGATCTCGACGTCTTTTGTCCTGCAAATGATCAAATCAGTTCTGAGTGAGGATGCACAGAGAACTGCAGATGTTTCCAGCATATTTATGCTCTTCAGGGGTAGATACTGTGCTGTGTGAGAGGGGCCCTGCTGTTCATCTGACCGTCCTCCTGAAGGTTTGGCTTGGATTCCAGTTTGGACACCCGACACAGGGCCTGCAGATCCAACATGTTTGGGCAGGTCTTATCTCACAGGCAGGGTCAGCAGTGGCCTGTGACCGCAGGTGACCCCCTCCTTCTGGACCTGAGCTAATCCTTTTGTGTAAAACAGCCCTTGTCTGGTCTGGATTGAACTAAAAGTGATTAAAGCTGTTTGTTGCTGAGTCGCCGTTAAACTTGGGTCTACATACAAGAGCAGTGTTATGCAACATTTTCAGAATGGCTTTGACTTCATGTGCAGTTGAAGCTATTTCACTAATCGTCTCTGAATATCACCTTTAACTGTTGCCTCCTTGTCTTTAATCCAGACCCCCTCCTCACACTCCCCTCGCCGCCCTGCATCATGTGTGAGCATATCTCGCTAATCGCCGTGCAGCTGATCTCATTAAAAGATCTAGTAAAGCAAAGAAAAGGCTTTAATCTGTCCTCTTTGTATATTGAACAGGTAGGCGGAGACGTTTGGGGAGGCTGAACAATCAGGCCAATATTTTAACTGTTCTCTTTATTATCCAAAAAGTGAAAAACAAAACAGTATTTTAATGGATTTTATTTCTCTCTCTTCTGTATATTTTCCCTGTTTTCTGCCTTCTTTTAAAGCCCTAAAATAACTTGCTTTGAAAAATGCAGTAAAAAGGAATTATTACTGTTTCCAGTGAAACTTTCCACTTTGTGTTCTGTGGATTGTCAGAAACATAAAGCTCCTTTCATAACGCCGGTTTACCGTGTGATATTGTCTCACACCCAAGTCTCACACAGTCCATAATGGAGAGAGAGACACAGAGACGGAGGGGTGGGGGGTCTCTTTAGTCTCATGCTTCAGTAGTAATTTGTCAGCGGGCATGAATGGACTCCTTCATCAGCGAGTGGAGACAGCAACAGGCAATCTGGTGTGTGTGTGTGTGTGTGTGTGTGTGTGTGTGTGTGTGTGTATACACACTAGTGGGGGTCTGGTCTCAGACTGGAGTTTGCTCTAAGCCTCTTCTAGCCCTGATCGCTCTTGTATGGGCCCACCATAGGCCGTTTCCCAGCAGCCAATCAGACTCCACAAAGCCCATTACTTCACTCCCTTATGGCGGCTGTGTCAGGTTGGACCAGCATCCACCAAAAAGATGCTAATTTGAGGAGAGCAGGAAAGCAGGACAGAAAGAAGAAAGTGTCATTCTGTAAAAAAGACGTTCACTTTACAACTGACAACCCAAGAATATTGATATTAGATTGTATTTCTGCCAATAGATCCCCAGAAATCCTGCACACTGGACCTTTAAGACGACCTCAGTGATGAACGTTTGCTTCATCAAACACTGTCAGGCCGACCGGTCTCATTCCCAGGTCGTCAAATGTTTTGCTCCGGTGTCTTTCTAACACGTGATTAACGCCGTCGCTGTTTGGTAAGCTTTTCAAAAATATCATGAACGCTGACGGCTGACACAAACGGTGGTCTCCTGGGTGAAGGTCCAGTATTTGACCCTCCATATGCAGGACGTACTGCTCTTCATACTGCCTGACTTGTCTCTGAGGGTCTAATATAACCACAGTGGAGTGAGATGAAGCTCATACAGACACTAAAGGGTTCATCTTGTGTCTGTCAGACGTGGATGTTCTGATGCAAAGGCACAGCAGACACACGAGATCATTTCCTAAACTGGTGAAGATCAGGGCGGCTGTGGCTACAAGCCAATCAGCACCTCGTCGAGCAAGACGCTGAACCTGAAACAGTTTAAAACAGAGTTTTAAAGTTCCACCAGTGATAAAACTCAAACATCTGAAAAACTGTTATCACTTCAAGTTATAATGAGCCGAGCAGCCAAACACTTACACAACTTACTTAACAACCTTTCTAGAGAGCTGCTGTCTAGGAAGGAAAGACTGGTTGTGGGTCTGTGTGTGTGTGTGTGTGTGTGTGTGTGTGTGTGTGTGTGTGTGTCAGTACGAATGAGCTGGAAGGAGGTCAGCTCCTGACACGCCGGCTGCACGGTCGAGTCTCCACTTCCAATTAAAATTTCACCCAGAAACGGGAGTTGTACATTTCCCACTGGAGTAAAGCTTTTGTACGAGAACACAAAGCTGCGATTATTGTGCTGCTGAATTTATGAATGGCCACCAAAAGATGGCGGCCATTGAAAAAGGGACTCATTATACTTGAGGGTTGTGGAATTTGTGTTTGCGTGTGTGACAGCAGCGCTGGAGAGGTGAAACATGGACGCGTGTGAAACACATGCTGCACTGATTCACTGTCAGGGCTTCCATTGGTTCATTTAACTGCTTTTTCTGGAGCTTTCATCCACATCTCACAGTCTTCAGTTTGGAGCTGGCTGGCTGACGATTTATTAACTTTTTAAAATCTTTCATCCATGACAACTTCTGACCAAGCAAGTCAGTCTTCTGGTCTGACTCTCCTCCAGCCTGAAGGTCAATAAACACATTTCCTAAAATCTGAGCGATGCTTTCGGTGCTTTTCAGGAGAGAAGACGAAGTTAAATCAGGTCAAAACATTTCATTTTCAGACATTTAGCCGAGAACCTGATTCATCTCTGATCTCAGTCATTTTATTATCACATGGAACAGATTTCACTTGAAATGCTCTTAAATAACCAAATGTCACCGAAAAAGGAAAGTACCGTGAAGAAATGTGATGGTCCACCTTCCACCTTTCAGGTCTGGTGGGACAGGTGTGACTCACCTGTAGCTGCAGGACTGGACTCTGCTGTATCACCCACCCATCATGGGATCCGTTGTGGATCCTTAATTGTTACACAACTAATTAAAAGCTCACCTTTGCAGACTGTCTCACTGAGGTGAAACTTGCTGCTTGTTTCTACAACACGATGTTTCATTTGTCTGACTGATCCATCACACTTCTTTCACGCCTTCATTGGTCTCTTTCCTGCACAGCGGCCATATTGCACACATGCAACAGCTAATAATTCTCTGAAGACAATCCAGGAGGTTAAGCTGACTGTTAATGCTTAATCTCTGTTCTGTCCTCACTCCATCCATCCTCCATCCGTCCCTCACTCAGGGTCTCCCAGCCCCTCCTCCCCCCCGCCCGCTCTGCTTGCAGGGTCACTGAGTTTGCCCTCGGAGAGGTTTGTACAGGAAGAGAGGGGCAGAGGGGTGTGGCATGTCCACCAGTGTCTTTGATCACGATGGGGGTTGCAACCCTTTTTATTCCACCTGATAGACACTGTACTGACCTTGTGGTCCGACCCCCAGTGGAGAAACGACTGTGACTGGGGCTGGGGGAGGTGCACGGGGAACGTTGACCAGAAATTCTCCATTTTTACCAACTTTTCTCCTCATTGAAACGCTGTGCTTGTAACGTGTTTCCAGGTCCAGTAAAACAAACGTCATGAAACCACATATCAAATAGAAAACTAACAAACTCATGATCTGAACATAATCATTATATAAGCAATGATTTGTTGTCATTGTGGCCACATGAATGCAAAACCTGTGAGAGACAGCAAGCGTTGAAAGCATATTTGAAAAGGATCAGACCTCCTCATATCTCTGCAAACTGTCCCATGTTGAGAGTTTTCTCTCCTCTTTTCCCTCCTTTATACATCAAAACATTTCAGAACTATGGTCTATGTATGCAGAGGGTACGAAAAAGAGTTAAAAACAACATAAGTAACAAATGACATAATGTATATATATATAAAACATAAGATACAACTTGTAATCATACAGACTGCAGCTGCATTAACACTGAATTTTACCAGCAGCTCTCGTGTCATTTGGGTGAAATCATGTTTGAGGTTTTAGGAGTTGCTTTATTAACTGCTGCCATCTGCTGTTCGTCCAGTGTTGTTGCTGGTTCTGAGTGTTGGAGTCGAGGACGCTTTAAGCTGCTGCTGCTGGTCTGGAGGTTCGAGAGCTGTAAGTACTGTGAGTGCTCGTAGCTGCAGTCTTCCTCTTATTGGGTGTTAGATTAATGGTGCGTCTTAAACTTTATGGTAACGTTCATAAAGGCCAAGCGTTCAGACTGCACATTCAGTCAGTCATTCAGTATTTTCAAACTTCTTAGGTGAAGGATCTTCCTCCATCACTGATACATTCCACCAGTTTTTGAATATTCGGTCAATGAGGAGGGATCGTGAGGAAACTTTAGATTAACACCACAGTTCACACACACGTTTGATTACTGCATACTTAAATAATCCTGTGCAGCACGGAAACAAACAGAATCCCATCATCATGAACTCTTCATGGTCTCCTGTTAAATACATTGTGTGGATCCCACATTGACCAGCAGAGGGCGTCATGGCGCCTCTGTAAGTATCTCAGATTTAAGATGTCCCCCTTCTGCTAAATTCCCAGATTTCACCTGCTTGTCTGCTCAAATGAGCCAAATAAAGACACGACAGAACTGACTGCGATAGAACAAAATAACTAATACATAAAGTATATAATCAGTCCTGTTCTGAGTATTAATTATCAATATTTTGACTTTAAAAGTCATATTTCTGACTGGGATATATACATACAATATAGAGTCAGTGGCCAGTTTATTAGGTACACCTGCATTATAACCTTCATGAGGGCAGGATTTACTGACTGTTCTACTACATTAGGTTCAACCAGGTGCATAGAATAAACTGGAAACAGGGTGTCTTTGTATTTTAAGTGACAGTGTGTGGTGGAGCTGGGGGGGGGGCAGCTTCTGTTGGGCTGCAGAGTCCCAGAGCCTCAGACTCCCTGAACGTCCTCATGATAACATTTTAAGTCCAGTTGTCATTTTCTAATCAGACATTCAGCCCTGAGAGACTAGAAGCCGAATCAAAGAAGCACTCCACAAAATGACAGCTGTGCCACTGGAAAGCAGAGGTAATTTCCAATGCATGTAGCAATTCATTCGCTCCAGCAGCGGCCCATCAGAGCTGAGGGCAATTATTCCCACCCTGCAGACTTCCCCCGGGACTCTGTTACTTTCCCTCTGCCCTCCTCTGTGCAGGATATCATCCTAACCCGCTCTTTGCCCACTGCCTGATTCAAGCTTTAGACAGAGGACGTATGGGCAGCGTGACATGACAGATCCTGTGAGATCATCTGTGAGGAGATGGAGAGGCAGGCAGCAGCAGAGCATCATAACCTCCTTCAATGAGGAAGAATGGGTTACGTGTGTCTTTGAATTAGTGTGAAAAATGCATGAGAGACAAGACAATGTGAGCAGATAGTGGACTGGTGTAGGATCCCAACGCGCTCGGATCTGTCTGGATGCGAGTGGGAGGTCGTTTCTTTGTGTTTGGTTCAGTTGGAAATGTGCTCACTGAAATGAGCTACACTCTCTGGGCGACCTTAAAAGACATCAGCGAGAGTCATCCTGAGTTCTCCATCCTGAATTTTATATGAAGTCTTTGATGCATGAAGGCGTGTGTGATCTTTGTCTGCTTGTTCTTTTTATGGACTTTATGATGATGAGGGGAAGAATTTATTATACAGAAAATCAACATATTTCATTGTATTAAAGTTATTAAATGAAAGCAAGATTAATTATATGTTACAAGCCTTATTCCAAAAATGATCTCCTCTGTGTGAAGCATCTACAAAACCAGAACCAGTCATCAATAATCAAACTGTTCACTGACAGCAGCTTCCTGAAGTGTCTCTGAGCTCATGTGTTCATCTCCTTCATCCTTCATGTGTTCACAAAGTGGTGAACTGGCTCCATCCTCTGTGATCGACTGAGTCTTTCCAGGATGCCCCTTTCATACCCAATCATGATCCTCTCACCTGTTACCAATCAGCCTGTTTACCTGTGGAATGTTCCAAACAGGTGTTTTTGGAGCGTTCCACACGTTTTATTTGTGCTGTTTGCACAGCGTCCCAACTGTTTTGGAATCAGGGTTGTATACTTACTACATACTATAATTACTACATTTCAGCTCATATTCAGTATCCTATCATATCTTTCACATATTATATGTTTGTTTTATTATCTAACATACAACATGATCTCACATACTATTAATACAGACAAGCACAAAGTTTCATTACTGAGTCAGATTATATTATAGTCGTGGACGCTGGTCGCTTTGACACTGGTTGTAGTTATTTTTATTCTTATCTAAACTTTATTTTTTTTTTTACTTTTCCATATTTATTATTCTTTCTTCTGTCCCTGTGCTGCTGCAGCGCCTGAGTTTCCCCTGTGAGGATCGATAACGGCCCATCTTCTCCTAACAATGGAGGACAGAGTGCAGCCCATTTACTCCCAGTGTTCCTTCCGCTTCCTTTATTTGTTTGTCACGTGTGTGTCTGGACCACGTTGACGTAGCAGAGAGCAGTGAATGTAAGCGAGCTGCACGTTCAGCTCAGCACTCAGCCGTGAGCGCTGACACAGTGAACCACAGAACGCATACAAAAGAAATTAATTCAGCATGTTTAAGTGCAGCTGTCTGGTCACCGCTGAGCAGGTGCCACTCCTCCACCACCCCTCCCCTCTCCATCCATCTATTCATGCATACGCCCCTCCATTTCATCTGTTTCTACTGACTAACTGAGTCAGCAGCTCTCTCATAAACCCTCACAGCTACTATGCTCTGTTTGACTCCAGGCAGTATGATTGAACTGAGTGAATTCACTGCGATGGTGGACAGAAAATGTCCCTGATTGTCTATCCGTCCGACACTCGGCGCTCCTCTGTCACTTAATCCCTCCTCTAGTTCTTTTGTGACTTTATCCTCCATCTCCACCCAGAAGAAAGCGTCAATATCAAGAACAGAGACACTGGCCTGGGGCCCCCGAGAGACATGGACCCCCCAAATGCATATACTACAAAATTTAATCAAAAAAGAGCTTAATTTGTACCTGCAAGAGGCCATTTAAGGGAAGTTAACGAGACAGAGTCTCATAAAAGTTTCTGCAATAAAAATTCAACACATTTATGATGTGAGAAGACAGAGAAAGAAGAAAAAGATCAGGAAACAAAATCTCAGCCTGCTGTTGGCGCTCATGCTGCTACTTTACATCCTAATTTTAGCATTAATAATTCCTTTCTCCACCGTGAGGGAGGAAAAACAGTTTCACACTGAAGCTAACATCATTCTTTTCTCATGCTGTGAGACAGAGCGGCGAGCAGGTTCAGTGTTTCTAACCAGTAATGAAATGATTTGATGACTTATAGGTCAAAAAACATCAAAATTCAAGATTTGAGGCATCTGCGTTGAATATAACTACATATTGTTTCAGCAGCGTTCAACTCAGGGTCATAAATAACAATGAGAAGCTAATATCTTACATCTTATATCCTCACAGAGGAGTTCACACTATAATTAAACATAAATGACGTGAGAGAATTTGATTTATTAGACAAAATATCTGTAAAGATTCCTGAAATCAAACTGAAATATGATAAAAGCATTCAGTATTTTTCTAACATTATATTCTATCAGTGTGAACAAGACTTCAACACGTCATTTAGAGTCTTATATATGAAAATAAAATGTACAGAAAATACGACAGAACTGTTAGATTAATGTTGAAATCAGTCCAATAATAATAATCATAGGTGTGTGATGGAGATCAGTGTTAACCTTCAGTCTTTTAGTATTTCTTAAAAAACACTGTGTCATATTTCTTTCCATGAAGTGCCAGAAGGGCAATAAACACACCCCAAATCTCCAACTGGATGACATGCAGCTGAAAATGGTCCACAAAAATGATTCAGCAGCTAAAAACCCTCAAACTTCTGCCGCTGTAAAGAAAACTGAGCAGAAAAATGAAAGTGAGGCCCCTAATTTTGCCTCAGGCCTCCATCATCCAGGGTCCACCCCCACCTTCATCCCTCCAGCGTTTCACATTTCTCCCTTCATCTTCCATCCCTCCTCCCCTCACTGCTCCTTCAGCATCCTTTCTCCATCCACTCTCCCGCTATTCTCCATCTCTCTGCCACCTTTCCCTCTCTCCCCTCCATCCGTCGCCTTTTCATCTGACACTCCACCCCCTCCTCCCACCTCCCTCCCTCCCTTCCCCCCCGCCGGTGGCGTCCATACACCGACCGGAGCGCAGACTCTCTTGTTGTCAGTCACTTTCCCAGCGAACAGACGGCAGCAGCGGCAGCAGCAGGAGGAGCGGAGACGGTAATCCCCCCCGGTCCACCCCACCCTCTCCGAAACCCACTAACTGGTGGCAGGAGGGGAACAAAACCTCGCGGGACACCTGTGCTGCTGGAGACCCCTTTCTGGCTTTGTGAAACATGATTTAAGATTTAAATTCACACCCAAATTGTGGATGTTGACGGGAAGCAGAGATGCTTGAGACGGAGACGTAGACGCGGAAACAAGCGGCCAAATCTGCCTCGATTGACGGTGACGGAGCGGTCGGCGGCACCACCAGCGGCAGCACCAGCAGCAGCAGCATCAGTCGGTCGGCGGATGGAGATGCGTTGTGAAGGCGGAGGGATGATGATGATGATGATGATATAGCAGGTGCTGCAGGGTCGTGCCGCATTGCCTGGCCGCCGCGAGCGACGCCGGGGAGACGGTGATGCTGTCGTCGTCATTGTGCCACAGACAGAGAGAGAAAGAGAGGAGAGGCTTTGACATGGAGGGAAGCGGCTGTTCGTCGGCTCTGAGCTCAGGCCGCCCGGATCAGCAGGTTGGATTTACCGCCTGAAGCCTGGAGGACCTGAGTCATGCTCTACAGGGTGGAAAAATCACAATAAAGTTGAATTCTTGAACGTGGAACTGAGTGTTTCTGTGCGTAAAAGTGAATGGCCCATATGATGATAATGCATCACAGGAGCATCATAGCAGCAGCGTCTGTGCCAGTTCAGGGTGGATTACGTCTACAGAGCAGCAGGCCTCCATCTGAAGTCAGCTTCTGATCAGGAAGCCATCAAGAAAATCAGCTGATATACTTCACCCTGTTGCTGGAGGTTACATTTACTCTGTTGTTTCGCTGGAAGCTGGTGCGGTGTGGTCCCCCGTGGAGGGACAGCTGTTGCGAAAGATGACTCACTTACAGGCTGGCCTCTCTCCAGAGACCCTGGAGAAGGCCAAGGTGGAGCTGAAGGAAAACCCGGAGACTTTACACCAGGACATCCAGGAGGTCCGGGACATGATCATCACCCGGCCCGACATTGGTTTCCTCAGGACAGACGACGCGTTTATCCTCAGATTCCTCCGGGCGAGGAAATTCAACCACTTCGAGGCGTTTCGGCTGCTGGCACAGTATTTTGAGTACCGACAGCAGAACTTGGACATGTTCAAGAACCTAAAAGCCACGGACCCGGGCATCAAGCAGGCCCTGAAGGACGGTTTCCCCGGCGTGCTCTCCAATCTGGACAGATACGGCAGGAAAATACTGGTCCTGTTCGCAGCCAACTGGGACCAGAGCAGGTAAAGAGGAGGCAGAGGGGTGGGCTGCTGCTGGTGGGCTGTGAAGTCAGTGATTATGTTATCTGATCAGACATACAAAGAGAACCAGGACACAGAGAACAAAAGAGAGTCACTGCTTTAAAATCCAATCTAAGTCAATGGAGTTTGGTACAGAGCTCTCCATTCAGCACCACAAAATCACTGAAAACAAGAAATGAACTCATCTCTCTCATTAATCAACTGTGTAACGTGGCCAAAAGTATGTGGACACCCAAACAATACAGCCACAAGCATTAAACTTGTGGTAAAACAGCCTCCACTCTTCTGGTTTCAGTCTTTCCACCAGATTTTTGAAGCTGGCTGCAGGAATTTGCTGCCATTCAGACAGAAGAGCATCACTGAGGTCCAGCTGATGCTGGGTCACCAGGTCTGGCTCACAGTTGATGTCCCAGATCAGCTCAAAGGTGTTGGATGGGGTTGAAGTCGAGGCTCTGTGCAGGCCAGTCAAGGTCTTCCGAAGTAAACTGGGTCAAGTCAAGTTCATTTTATTCATCACAATATCTGCCTCAAAGGGCTTTACAATCTAAATAATATACAAAGCCCATTGTCCTGTTATGCAAAATTTAGATACAGAACAAAATGCCCCTTCAGTGGGAGAAAGGAAGAAAACTTTAGAGGAGCGAAAGAGGAGGAATATTCTCCAGAGACATGTGATAGAAGTGCAAAGTAGACAGAAAGAGTGGTAGTCAAAGGGCACTATGGAGAAACACAGTGACTACTAAAACCATGTGTGTGGGCCTGGCTTTGTGCACAGGGGTATTATCATGTTAAAACAAAAAAATAAAAAAAGACTCCCTCAAACTGTTTCCTCAAAGCTGGAAGCACACGGTCATCTAAAATGATCATCGTCTGCTGCAGAAGTTAGATTTCTCTCAATCTTCAGTCCAAACAATGAAAAATAGCTTCAGACCAGAAGGCACAATGTGTGTCCACATACTTTTGGCCATGTGGTGTTCTTATTGTATAGGGAAACAAACGTTAGCAGGTCTGAGGAGTTTACACCTTTTTACCTGATAAACCATTGACAGCATTGTTCACCTGCCACATGCTGTATGTCACTGACTAGTTCCACCTTGTGCAGCAGGTTGAGAACCACTGATTTAAACTGCACACTGTTGCTCATCATGTCGACCGTAAATACTCGTTGTGCAGAGTACCTGTAGTCACTGCTGTCAGATAATGTCTCTGTAGAGGTTGACCAGAAGTGGAGTTTTAAAAGCCGATATATCACCAGTAGTTTGGAGTTTGGAGGTTCAGCTTTTCCTTCTAAAATAAAGTGTGAATTCAAATTGCTCATGCAGTAATATGACTGCTGGAAGTCCCTGATCTGGATCAGCCTCATTACTTTCCATCGTGAGTTCAAAAGTTTGTTATTTAATCAGGTTTAGTAAAGGGGGTAAATCTGCAGACATCTTTCTTTTTGTTTGAGATACGAGATGATCCAGTGGGTCACAGCTTGTTCAGAGAGTCCGGCGCTGATGCCTTTCTCTCTCATATGAGACGTCACAGCCGGCAGCGGCTCAGGTTTAGTACCCAGGCTCAGGTTAAATAAGGCAGAAATAAGACTTGGCTTTGTTTGGCTTTAATAAGGAGTCGGTGCTGGTTTCTGTTTCATGAGCAGAGTCTGTAGAGATTTTGACCTTTTCTCATCTCGCAGTTCAATTCAGGAACAGCAGATTATCCACATAAAAGTGTCGCTGGGCCTGATTATAGAGCTGAATTAATTTTATTGTGTATCTGATATAAAAAATATGGGCAACAAGAATCATTGTGGAGCCGTCCAGCTCTGACCTGATTCTTCTAGAAAATGTAGGTCCAACAAAGCCATCGTGTGATCAGGAACTATGAGCCATGAGTTTCTCCTCTCTGAACATGAATCATTAGCTTGCTTCATGTCAGGCTTGTTTTCCTTGTCTTCATTCTTGTATTTGGCAAATTTCAGAAATAATTTCTTATAGTAGTTCCATGTATACTTATACCGTAGCTGCAGTAGACTCAGTTTATCAAACAAGATAACGAGGCTGAAAGCAAACAGGAAAAAACACGACTGTTGAGTCGGACGGTAAAGTATCCGAGGTATCAGCTGGATGAAAACCCAATGAGGCAGCAAACAGCGTGACGAGCGGCACCAGCAGCCACACGGTCACAGCTGAAAGCAGCTTTAACATGCAGCACAAACAGCCAGCAGTCACATTTCAGCTCCTCCACAATCATCTGCTGACACACAGTGACCGGCTGGGAAGACCTCGGGATTAATTCAAGACTAAATGACACAGAAAGGACGGTTACGAGTGAATTCTACTGACAAGCTGTGGCTGAAAGATGCAGTTTTCACCACTTTCAATCAGAATTATTATCTTCTCTTCCTGTTCTTTTGGCTGGAAAATAAAAATGCTGTTCCGTTGTTCTCAGATACACGTTTGTGGACATACTGAGGGCGATCCTGCTGTCACTGGAGTCTATGATAGAAGATCCAGAGCTGCAGGTCAACGGCTTCATCCTCATCATCGACTGGAGTAACTTCACCTTCAAGCAGGCGTCCAAACTGACTCCCAGCATGCTGCGGCTGGCCATCGAGGGGCTGCAGGTAAGACCCTCGCTGTCGCAGGCTTTGTGGATGTTGCTGTGGGGGGCTTGTGGATGGGTGGGCTTTGATATCGGAGGCTGTGATCTTTCCCAAACTCTTAACGAGAAGTCAAACATCACAGCCATACAGGAGGTTAATGACATCAAAGCAGATATCTACAGTTTCTAATTGTTTGTCATTTTCCGACTTTGTCACACGACTGTGTACTTTATCAGAGCCAATCTGAGGATTTGCTCTTTTTCTCTGGTTTAATTGTACATTGAATATCTTATTGATTGCAAAATGAGAGCTCTGAAGACGTCACGTTGGCATTTTGGGAACTTGTTACAGTCATTTCTCTTTCTGGCATTTTCAAGAGTAAAGAATTTGTCAGTGAATTGAAAATACAATCAACAGATTAATTGATTTTGAAAATAAATGTTAGCTGCAGCTCAACACCATAAAGTTTCCCAGTTTGATCTTAACATTGAGAAATTGTGTCTTTACAAAGATATTTTAGCTGAGGGAGAAGCTAAATCCTGGGCCTGACTTGACTCTGAAGGACTGTTTTTCATTTTCTGACAGTGGCAGAACAAACCTCCAGCTCCCTTCCCATCAGCCACTGCGCTGAAAATGTTCCACTTAAGAACAAGTCAAGCACCGTGTTAAAGCTGTGAGCTTGTTTAAAGAGCAATGGGAGGAATAATGACATTTCCATTTTGATTACACGCTGCTGGGTGGTTTTGTTCAAGGCTCGTTTGGCAGGTAGATGATGCAAAAAAAAAAAAAAAAAAAAGTCATTTTTAGTGGTTGTCAGTTTGGTTTTCTTTGGTTCTCGCTTTCTCAAATGAGATTTGGTATTTCGGGGGGAGACGCAGACATGAAATGAATGTGACAGTTCTCATTAGATTTGTATCTGAGCACTGAGGAGTGTTCGCGGCGCGAACATGCATCAGTGTTCTCGGCCATCAGAGCACCTTTAACATCATTATTGAAATGAGTTACAAGAAAAAAGGCTCACAGGCAGAGTGCAGCTGTCCTCTGACGTCCTGCCAAACCCGTGTGTGTTTGTCTGTCTGTGTGTGTGTGCGTGTGCACACCTGTGCTTGCTACATAGTGAGGACCGGAACAAGTTTTTTACCAAGTGAGGACATTTGGAATGTGAGGACATTTTGGTCTGTCCTCACAAAGTCAAAGGACTGTTTGAGGGTTAAGACCTGGCTTTAAAGGTTAGATTAGAATTAGGTTTAGGTAAAGGGTTAAGGTAAGGCATTTTTTTTATGAGGGTTAAGGTTAAGGGGCTACACAGCGCATTAAGTCAACGAGTGTCCTCACAAAGACATAAGTACAAGTATGTGTGTGTGGCCACGTTTTGCTCATGTTGCGGGGACATCTGTTTACACAGTCACACTGTGACACAGGATTCCTAATGGGGACAAAACACTTGTCCCCCCATAATGTAAATCATTAAATTTTATGGTGAAGACTTGGTTTAAGGTTCAGGGAACGTCTCCAGGAAATCAACGTAAGTCAATGTAATTCCCCTAGAAGTGATGGAAATGTGTGTGTGTGTGTGTGTGTGTGTGCATGTGTGTGTGTGTGTGTGTGTGTGTGTGTGTGTGTGTGCAGTGCTGTTATTGCTTTCTCAACATCCTTGTGAATCATCTGCCAATTTTTGCTGGGCTCCATCAGTCAAAGTGAAATCTAAGGGGAAGTGTTTCCAGGGGGAAGTGTTGAGTGAGACGCAGCGTGGTCTAAAAGATTATCTGATGTGCTTGTGATGGGTGCCAAACTGTCAACGTTGCTTTCCTTGAATTTTACACTTAATTTACATCCAATATTTTTGTTTTAAAGATGACAAAAATAAGAGGAGGAAATCTTATCCTTGAGGGTAAAAGAAAGTGATGATAATTCTGAGGCTTTTTCGAGTATTTCATCTTTCACATTTCAAATTTCTTCCTTTAGCAAACACAAATATCATAGTTTCAGAATGAGTTTCTCAAAAAATGCTAATTGAAACTGGATCCGCACCAAACCTGGTTATGATTGTGAAGATGTTTTAACAGTAATGCTGGATATCAAAGTTTATTAAGTAAGTTTTATTAGTTATTTGGTACGAAGTGACACCAAGAACTGTCAAGTTGCAAGTGGAAATAATTAGTTCAATTTTATTAGAGTTACAAGAGTTTTGCATCAACAAAGTACCCTAATTTTTCTTGTAAGACAGTGATAATGATTTTATCTATGAATGGCTGCTCAGTTGAAAAAGATCAGATCATCACTGCATCAGGAGACAAATCAAGACTGCATTTTAAATTAGGAGGGTCTGTCCGTTTCACCCAGACCTGCTGTCTACAGCTGTGTTGTGTTAAAGCATTTCTTTATCCGTTAGACATTTGCCAGGACAAATGTTATAAATATTTAAAATTGTTTATTGTCTTCTTCTTCTTCTTGTACTGTTTATCCTGATGTATGTAGTAAAATAAAACAGGAACCCACTCTTGGAAACACTGCTCCATAGTGGGGTTCCTTTAAAGGTCCGGTGTGTTGGATGTGTTGGAGTCAGGCATAAATATGGACTCAGTCGTCGTGACGTTAATCAGTTGATTCAATGTTATTTTATTATCGCCAGGCCTTCTGGATCTCTGGCCTTTTTTAGAATGATTCCACAAAAATACTTCAATAAACGAAATAAGTGTAAATCAATATTAAAATAAATATATCTCAACATGAGCAGGATACTTTTTCCCACTTCCTCCACATTCTGTGGACAAACATTAGTCCTCTGCAGTGTCAGCACACAGTTTTGATTTCTTCCTCCTCCTTTTTAGGCTGAGGGAACAGCTGCAGACGCAGGCCAGTGTATCACTGCGACGAGTCCATATACGACACATTTGTGATGGCTCTCCAGACACAGATTAGAGCCTGAATTATTGATGGGAGCTATTAGCTGAGCCCTGAGTCATTCCCAGCTCTGCAACTGCTCACACAAATGGCCGCTCATCATTTTGTGTAAAAAGTGGAAGACGGAAGCATAATAGGCTGATTTGATTTGCTTGACAAATAAAATGCATAAAACACTTTAGTGAAATCATCAAGATGGCAACAAATAAATACTTATTTTCTTTATTGTCAACAAATCCCATAAAAAGACCAAAACCAACAAAGTGCTAACAGGTACCACCAAAACTAGTATCTGTGTATCAAAGTCTGATATATTTGATTTCTCTGTGATCCAGAAACCATTAAAATCACACCGGCTGACGTTCACCTTCAGGACCTCGCTGTGGTCCTGAAGGACACCGTTATTCTCTCAGGAATGCATCTGCCATAAAGATACTCCCAGCACCATCATGAACATAAACAACCAACATGGCTGCTGTTAGCACTCACAGCTGTCAAGCTAGCGTGCTAGCATTGGGACATTTTGGCTGCACTTTCTCTCCAGTCTTTGCAGCTAGCTTGCTGTAGCTTAAGCAATTTGTCTGCCTCACCTTGAGGAAGACTCTGGTCATGTGCAGTTAGTGTGTGTGCAGGTAGGCAGGCACGTAGGTAGACAGACAGGTAAGCTGTCCAATCATTCCAATCAGACAGAATGAAATGATTGGATGGGCGTATAACAGGCACATTTGGTTATTCATTGCTTTTTGGACATTTTCAACAATTATAATTAAATATAACCTTAACTGAGAGGCTAACCCAGGCTGTGGGCACTGTTAGGTATATGCTTCCTATGTAACAAAGTTTATCTGTATCATCCCTAAAGAAACTAATATATAGGTTAATCAACTGCAATCACATTCAACATTAAAGTTTCACCCTGTGTACAGTATGTGAGAATAGTGGAGCTGAGTCATTCCCACACACAAACACACACACACATCTAAATATTTTAAAACAGACGCAGTGAGTCACTCCAGTCTGAGCAGGTCTGGGTACGAATCTGAAAACCAGTAAGTGCTTTAGAGCAGCTGAGTCAGACTCGTGCGCAGGGCGGCTGGACGCAGTTTCTTCTACACGAACGTTTGGTGGCTGATTTTCAGTGAACACATCACTCAGTGAACTTCTGTGTGCATCAGCAGCTTCATATCTGCCGCTGCCGTCCTTGTTTCTCTTTGTTTCCACAGAGTTTTCGCGGCTCAGTGCTGGATGAGCTGATGTCTGTATGAACCGACAGCAGTGTGACAAACGACAAGCAATTACACTTTAAACAAACATGCAAAATGTTCCATTATCCAGAGAAACTTACCAATATCAGTCTTAAAACTTGTCACATTTTGTTCATATTGGCCCAGAAAGTTGAGTTTAACTAACTTTTTATTCAACTATATCGATTTAATTCTTAAAATAAGCCACTCTGTCTGTGACCATTTATTTGGGATGTTAGTGTGACCAACATTGAATCCACTTTTCACATTTGTTTCTTATCAGCTGGAAAAGAGTTTAAACATGTGACCAATGAAGACGAGTTACCCTGAAATCAGTTGAAGAATCAAATTGTGCCTGACGGTATTATTTATCCCCAATAAGGAAAAATCAGATTTAAACATCCTGAACTAAGATGCCATTCTTAAATTTTCTGCAGTTTAAGAAGTCAGAAGCCTCTTTTGATGTTTCTCTTTATCTTTGCCTGCTCTGAGTCATCTGCTGTCTTTTGTCTCGTCCTCCATGTTTATGTTGCTCAGACAGCCTCAATTGTGATTTCCTCTTTGTCAAGGCAACCATGACAATGTTAGCTTTGAGCAAATACAAATAGCATGTAGGCCACATGCCCTGGGATCCACATTTGTAGAACAGTATGCTGTGCACATCACAGCAGAAGTAGGACTGGCAGCCTGGATCCCTGCTGGTGCCTCCTGGAGGGCTCGATGGGTATTACACTCTGAATATGATTGTTTGTTTTTCTTTGGATTATTTTTGGAGCATTTGTACCTTTAAGTGTGTCAGAGGCAGAATGTGAGCAGGGACAGATAATAAGGACTCTGGCTGGGTTTGAACTTGGACCGCTGTGGTTTACTGTTGCAGAGAATTAACAATATACTGACACTTCTGTACTTGGAGTCTCGACAGCAATGAGGCTAAAAATTTGCCCTGAATGTCTCACTAGCTATTAAGGGTGACAGCATGTCTGTTAGATTAAGAGGTACTTTGTGGAGAGTGTGACGCTGGAGGGAAGCTCTTGGAGATGTGAAGGGTTGATCCTATGGGGAGCGTGACTGTCGAGGCAATCAGCTTGATCAATCTTGGTTTCATTGTGCAGCAACAAGACAACAGCAGGAGTCCTCAGAAGATCTGAAAACATTAGGATTCATCCTTTGGGAACCACAAAGCAGGAAGATGCAGATACATCCAGTTTCATATCACTGCAGACTTTTAACCATGAGTACCATGTAGTACGTACTGTACAATACTACTCCAGTATTACTAAACCAGCTCGGCACAGTTTCTAATGCATGGAGAAGCTGAAACCTCCGACCGATCATCAGAGAACCAGATCTTTGATCATTCACATCATTAATCACGTCAAACAACAGCTGATCTGGCAGAAGTGCGGCCTGGTTCTAAAATTAGACGGAGGGAGACTAAACTCAGGCTGAGTCTATGTAGTGTCAGCTCTGCTTTAGGAATAATCCTCTGGGTGCCATGAATGTCTTTGGTTGTAAGTATGTCTGGTCTTTGTCAGGATACAGTATTCTGCTCTGGACCATCTGCTTTACATTGAAATCTTTTATCTCCACTACAGGGAAGGAAGAAAAATTCTGTTTCCTGTAGTTTTTTGCTTTGATTTATATCTGAAAACAGTCAAATCTAATGGGAAGAACTCAGAATTGGACCCAACGGAGCTGTGTGTCCTTAAGTTGACCGTCTCTATAGTCCTGCTCTTAATGTGCTGCCTGATTGTTTGTGCCACAGACTTCATTGTCTGCAGCTTGTGTGCTTCTCCCTCTCTGACAGTACAGAACGGGCCCCATTTTCCCACTTAGGTTTCTTTACACTTTGAGACAAGACATTATATTAAGGAGGTGAGACAGTGTGCAGGCTGGGATACAAACCCATCCAGTCATAATCCTCCAGGATTACAATGTTAGAGACGGATTAAGGTTTCATGTCTCAGAACCTTCTTTTCAAAAGTCTAAAAAAGTCTGAACTGTGCGTAAAACCGAAATAAAAGCAGAACGCAGTCATTATTAACAGTTTTACTGCATGTTCCTGAGGCCACTAATTTATACACTCATGTGTTCACAAAGTGGAGAACCTCATGCCGTCCTTGCAACAACACACATGACCGTTGGACAGTACCAGCGATAGGTCGCACCTTTGTTGTCACGTTGTGAAAGGTATCAAAACGACGTGGTTAGCTTTAGTTAGCTTTAAATCACTGTGGTTAAAATGAGTGCGTTACTGTTACGTACGTTAAGTTAAAATAAGTCAGCTGTCTCCTGGATCAAAGTCCTCTTTTTGTTTGACCCTCCTCCAAATGTGGACTTTCTTGCTCTTTATACTCCGTCACCTGACTTCCTCCTTTGCTCCCATCATAATAACTACAGCCACTAGAGGTCGCTGCCTCACAGTTGCCCGTCTTAGCTAAAAAACAAGCTGTGTATGTACAAAAAACAATGAAGCTGGTGAGGCATTTGTACTGTTTTCAAGTGAGTGCCTTTTTTTCGGGGCTTTTGAGGCAAAGTTGGCCGATTTTAAGACACTGAAATTAAGCAGCCACTCCAGTTTCAGCTCAGGCCAGAATATTTCATGGTTCCGTCGAGCCGTTTCAGGGAACACGAACTCTTTTAAACCATCGGTGCAGTACAGAGGAAGATGAGACCACACAGCTCACACAATCTGCTTTCCTCCTGAATGCTTTTTAAGCATCTCGGCTGTGCATCGATCGGCTTTTTCTTTGGAGATTTTTTGTTTTCATACAATATTTTTGTTGTTGTTTCCTTTTGCCACTGGATTTAAATCTCACTGTTAACCTTCCTTTGAATTTAGCACCACAGGTACATTTTTTTACATACTCATGACATTCAGGACACAAATTAAAACAGCATAAAAGCATTAAAATGGTCATTAAAGAATGTTTTTCGGTTATAAACTGTTTGCAGTGTTTTTATGACTATAAATTAGTGACATAAGCTTTATTACACTTGTTTGTTATGCTTGATGTTTTCATCCAGGCTGTTCATCTTCGAGCTGTCTGCACACGCTGGACGTGGACTTCAGCAGTCGTATAGACATCTTGTCTCTTGAGATCGGAGATGTGAATCAGGTCATTAAGGTGATCTGTCACAGTCTGACACCATCTGACCTCAGATCAGCTACCTGCTCCTCTGTGAGGAATGAGCTGTCCTGAGTCTCTGACAGATGACTGACTGTACAGCTGCTGACAGTCTGTGGACTCAACGCTGCAGCTGCATGTGTGAAACCTGCATTTAAAGCTGCAGTTCATGTCTTAATGATGTGACTAGAGCAGCGTTCTTACATCTGTCTGTTCACAGGATTTGGCTCAAATCTGGTGACAGATTGACTCAGGAATCAGCTGATTGGATTTGATCTGGATCCAGGATTTTGTTCTGGTCAGACCTCTGAACGTTCCTCTTTGAAAAGGCCAACATATGCGACTTCTTAGCAGGCTGACAGCAGGAGTCATATTCCTGCTCTTTGTACGAACATGAGGTTCAATCTTAATTAAATAAAGCCGAACAAAGCTGATGGCATCACGGTTACATAAAAGCATTGTTAATCTTCACGTGACACGGTGTCTAGGAGCCGAGAGTCCAGTCCAAATGGTATTAAATCTAATGGAGTTGGTTCTGTAGCTGCTCCTCAGCTCTGTGTCAGAGTTGGATGGATGGATGAACTCTCGGCTCTGGTGCATCATGGAAATCTGTTTTTCCAGCGGACAGAAAGCGTGAAGTGCAGAGAAAATGTACGGCTGCTCGTTTCTCACCGTTGTTTGCTGCAGCCTCGTGCTGCTGCAGCGACGGCGTTCTCTTCAGGAGAAGAGTTCAGGCCCAGTCAGTGTCCCACAGGTCTGTCTGCAGTTTTAGACCCGTGAAGACCTCTAAGACACGCTGGACCGCGTGGTTTTAAGTGTGGATGCGCTAATTTGAATCTCTCTCCTGATAATCTGCAGATCTGACACTATTTTCTTCTCAAACCTAAAATCGGTGTAATCCTACCTCACTGTGTGGAGCTCTTCAGTAACACAAAGCCGTAACTTCACAAATCATTTCTCAAAAGATTGATTGGAGCTTTCAGAGCCGCTCTGCTTTATCAAGCTTTGTTATCTGTATAATAGAATCTGTTTTGTTCTGCAACCCTTCAACATGACTTCCCAACAGAAAGTGCAGGAAATTTGCTTTTAGATGTCTGTGCTCATGTTAGCTAACTTGATGAGTCAGCTGCAGCTGAGTAAAGAACTGACTGTCATGTCGATCTGTCGTATTGATAACTGATGGGCTTTAAATGATTTGACAGATCAGATAAAATTTTAGCAGTAACGAGGAAAAGTTGACCTGAGCTCGGCTGCTCCGGCCCTTATCTCTGCTGTGGTTGGATGGATTCATGCTCCCTGCAGGATGAACCCTGATGAGTTTCATAACATGACAACTTTTCATGTTTCTGTTTCGACGGAGCAAATGTCAATCAGACGACAAACAGTCCTCCAAAGTGAGATTCCTCGTCTGTTCCAACGCGTTCGGGCCTTAATGAACACTTGTCCTCTTGTAATTACACGATGCCCTTTCAGCTGACATCTTGACCTTTTCTTAGACCTCCAATTTCACTTCGCCGTTCCAGTGTTGAAAAAGCGAGCATGAAAGGAAGTGGACTCATTGATTTAGTCATCTTCCTTTAACGCTGTGAGGGTGCAAATGACTCAACACTGACGAAAAAGAGAATCATACAGAAGGAGGTGAAGTTCACACGTCCTTTTCTGCTTTCTCTCTCCTCCTCCTCCTCCTCCTCCTCCTCTCTGTCTCCTCTGGACTCCTTTTGTTTTCTTCGCCCTCCCCCTCTCTCCTCAACAACATCATCATCCTCCCCTTCCCCCTCATGCCCCCCCTCGCTCTCTCAGTGCAGTCACTCGGTCATTGTTCAGCTGCTCGGTGAGTTTATTTGCTGAAAATCTGCAGCTTGTTTGTTTAAAAATGAGCTCAATAATCACACCGAATCGCAGCTTTTGAATAATAAATCATTACCGGCAGCAGTTATTTCTACAGAAGCAGAAAACCAAAAATAGTTACAAAATCCTCCAGAAGTCTTTAAAATCTCTTTGCTGCTGTTTGTTTTTCGTCTTGTTGAACCTTGAAGAAGCATCATCGTCTTCATCAGCAGTCAGGTGGATGACACAGTGTGCTTCGTCCTACCCCCCCCCACCCCCCCACCTCTCCTGGCTTCCTCTACCTCCCCCGGCTCCCTCCCGCTGCATCCCACCCTCGCCACGTTGCCACAGCAACATGTCGGACCGCCGCGCTATCTGCTCTGCCCTCTCCTCCAGATGGGCTCCCTTTTGTTGTGCTCGTGTGTGTTTGTGCGCAGACAGAAACACATTTCTTCATCTCGCTCTCGTCTTCCTCCAAGATGCTCGCGGGCGGCTGCTCAGCCGGTCAGTGAATGCATCACAAAACACTGTAAATGTATTCTGTGTTTGTGTAAATGTGTGATGAATAATTAATAGTGTAACGGTCAATACTGAATAAACATTATACACACACAATACTGTAATACTGAAAAGTAAAAAACTAGTTCCTCTACTTTTAAAGGTCCAGTCTGTCGGATTTAGAGGGACCTGTTGGCAGAAATGGAAGAGTAATATAAAATATTCATAGTTATGTTCTCATGAGTTTATAATCACCTGACAAACTATAATTGTATTTGTTAAATATTTGTGCCACCAACAGGTCAAATTTTTCACTTTTCCAGTAAAATATCTCAACATCAACTGGAGGGATTGGCCCTAAATCTTGAGCCGATGGTCGTAGTTCCCGGAGGATGAATCTAATTGACTTTGGAGCGCCACCGTCTGGTGAAATGTTTAATTTGTCTAATATTAAAAAACAAACGCCTGTAAAAACAATGACTTTCCCAGCAGCCTCAGCTGTAGTTTGTTTAGTGCAAATTAACAAATGGTAGCGCGCTAACAGGCTAAAAAGAGATGGTAAACATTGATAGCATTGTCATGTTGAGCATGTTAGCATTAGCTAACTTTTCCGTTCATGTCTTTCAGCTGATTATATGCACATTTTATTTACAGCTTGTTCTGTTTCACCCATTTAGACAAAAATATCAAGTAACGCTGGTTAAACAAGGTTCTTACTTTGGATAATTATGTATTTTCACATTTTTCTGACATTTTAAACACTAAATGATCACTTGTTTAAAAAAAATAACAATTAGCACATTAACCAGTGGTGAAAAAGTTGAAGCTGCAGTGAAACCATTTTATCGCTGTCTGTGTCAACATTACTTGATCTGCCTTTCGATGAGAGCGCGTTCGTCCCTTTTCAGAGGCTGAATTCTGGCAGACATTTAGAGCACATTAACATATACAGTAGCACAGCTGCAGCCGCTGACGCTCTCTGTGGATTTACTCTGCATTAGCTTTGTTACGTAACAAACAGACACCTCCAGAATAAGTGGGACTCCTGAGAAAACTGTGCCAACACAAAACACATGAAACACATTTTGACCTACTGCATCTTCTCCGGCAGCAGATTTTAATTCTTTAGGAGGCTGAAACGAAGCTGTCTGATATCTGAACATTATTCTAACCCTCCTCCTTCTTATCGTCAGCGAGTATAATAAATGATAAAAGCTTTCTAAGCACCCTATAATTTGGCTTTTTTATCTAAAGCAGCATAATTAAGACAGCAAGTTCATTACAGGCTTTAAAGGAGGAAATGGGTTTAAGTGTTTATTACCTTTTATTTCATTAAATATAACCAAGTCTCGCGTGAGGAAACATCATTTTGCTCCCAGTTCACCTGCTGCTGATGGCCTGTAAACAGGAAGTGGAGCTGTTGTAAATAAACAGGCTCTGACCAGGTTTGTCTTAACAAACGCTGAACTGTTTCCTCTCCGTCTTTTATCTGTCGGCTGCAGCTGGACGCCGACAGCCGCCGTCTCTGCCACTTCAATAAAATAGATTACTCAAGGTTTGACTGATATGAGGTTTGAAGCTGGTTCAAAAAGACGCTGCCAACAGCTGATATCCTCTGCCAACATTCAGGATCTGTTTGTTCCTGAATTCTGTTTGTTTGCTGAAAGAGTCTTCACCCGGAGACAACAGCATCGGTCAAACGCTGAGGAAGACCTCTCAGCTGAATTTCAGGACTCGGTCCTTCCTGCTTCAGGAATCATGACGCAGTGATGTAACGGGCCAAATCCGTCCTCTGTCCCCGCGTGTCTCCGCCTCCATCGCTCTGTGAGTTTGGCAGGAAGACAAAATCTGCTGAGCTTCAGCCCACAATCTGGACTCTCAGGTCAGCTGCACCAAACGCACACAGGATGGACGAGAGGCGGCGACCTGGTGGCGTTGGCGAATCCTGTAATAAATGAAAACAAGTCTTTCTCGTTCCTGGAGTCGTTGAGATGTCCTCCGAGCAGACAGAGTCCTTAATTACCAGTGAAACCCCTGAAAGCTCTGGAGTGAAGGACACAGTGTTCAGGTTAGCAGGAAGTTCAAGAACTTGACAGTTTGGTTAACTGTCTCACACACACACACAAACACACACACACACACACACACACACACACACACACACACACACACAGAGCTCAGTTTGTCAGTCGGAGAGAAACTTCACGTCTCCGCTTCCTTCCTTCGCAGAGCTCCTGAGCGAAGTTGCAGTATTTTAATAACCTGCAGAGGCTGCAGTTTAATTGGTGTGACCTTCACTGTCAGCGTGACTCTCGAGCAGGAAGGAGCCTGTGAAGTAACCGTGAACGCCTCAGATGAGTGTTTTACCGTCGCTTTGCGTGTGGAAAACCTGCTGTTTCCTGCTGTCGACAGGACCAGAGCTGCAGTCAGGAACGATTCAGAGATAAGCTCTAATTACTTCATTTTAACTTCTGGATTAGTGTATTTTGGCATATGTTGCTGTTCCTCCAGCCTGCGCTGATCTGCTCTGATTATGTGCACCTGGTGCTGTTTACCTGTTCAATTAGTTTGGACTTGTGACCTCTGAGTCTTCGCACGCAGGAAGACGTGGAGGGAAACGTTGGCGCTTGTTGTCCAAAGAGAAAAGATCCAGTTTACACACTTCAGCATGAATCTCAGCGTTAACGTTTATGTTGTTGAAAGATGATACGGAGAACAAAGGCTGCTGGGTACCATCATCATCATCCTCATCACGAGCAACAATAGAGCGTGTAGGCGACGGTGGTCTTGGTTATAATGATAGCTGTTGTTGCTGCTGTTTCTTTTGTTCTGTGGATCAGCTCAGCTCTCACACTGTCACAAACTGCCCTCCTCACACCTCCGAGCACATCAGCGCGAACGCAGCTCGCCTTCATGCACTCAGACGTGCGAGGCTCAGCTCCTCATATCGATAACGACAGTCCATACATCACAGCAGCTGCTTCCTCTCCATATCAACTTATTTTCCTTTGGTCTCGTGTTTTTCTTGTCAGGTTCTTTGATGTTTCACCTTCGACGTGACGCGTTTGTCACGTCTAATTGTATGAAAATGATTTTTAAAAAGGGAATCTAAGGAAATGAATGTGTCAAGAGCTGGTTGTGAGTTGGAAGCAGCTGTGAATTTAAAGGGACTGTTTAAGAAACGTGTTTTCGGTTCCAATCGGCAAAAGTAACAAACAAACGGGTTTGTGCAGACACAGGTGGAAATGCATTGACTGGATGTGGAGGTACAGCAGGAGGAGGAGGAGGAGGAGAGATGGAAGAAGAGTCAGAGGTTGAACAAATGCAGCCAAAAGGTTGAATTTATCAGAGAAGATGCGGTTGTTCAACAGGACACTGAGGCACAAAACGCTGATCCAGAAACAGCAAACAGGCCTGAACAAGACATGTGGGTCAGACTGAGGAGGAGGACTAACGAGGGACAGGTGAGACGACAAAACCCAAAACAAGAAGCTGGTTTGTCTTGGGGATTTTTGGGGATTTTCTGATCATTGGTGAAGCGTGGCTGAAAATCAGGACCCACAGAGACGAGCGAAGCATCTCGGCTCTGTCTCCTGTGACTCACTGTGAGATTACCTCCTTTTTTAAAGCTCACCATTAAGTCCCGTCCTCTCACGAAGGAGCTCTTTGTAAAGAAGAAGCCGGCAGCAAAACAAAGTCGTCACTCCAGGCTACACTTTACATCCCGCCCTCAAATGGATGCCGTCTTTTTTTCTCTGAACTCACTTTTCCCCCCTTTTTTCCTGGAGGACACGTTTACTCATCCCTGTGTGGATGAGAAGTGACAGCAGCAGAGCAGAGTGGAGAGAGCTCATCAACCTGATGTGCTGCACCAGGACTGAAAAAGCATGACGGAGGGAGAAGCTGTACGACCGCCGCCCCGACACATAGAGAGCGGTGGACGACGCGTGTCACATGTTGTATCGTCAGCTGCTCGCTAGCAGAGTGCTGATAGACTGAAATGTTGGAGGTTACACATTTGTTCTCAGTTTGCAGCGTTTGACGTCTTTCTTGCAAAAATCACAGATCAGGAGACAAAAAGATTCACAGAACAGATGATTTTTACCTCCCATCAGTAAGAGGAGACTAACTGCAAGAGCTGTGTTGTTTTTTTTAATCAATAAATAATTTTTTTATCTCTAAAATATCAGTAAACTGTGAAAAGCTGTTACAATTTCAGCAGACCGTCACATGTTTCTGTTCCAACCAACAGACTGAAAGCCAAAGAGATTCACTTCAGATATGAAACAGAGAAAAGCAGCAAATCCAAACACAAGCTTTCTTAACTACTGCTCACACTAAGGAAACTCATTTGACACTGGAGAGATCAGGATGAACCAACCTTAAATACTGTTGGCCTGATGAGCCTGATGTGCGACAGGTGTGCAGGTGATTAGGAGGCAGCCAGCGGAGAGTGTAGGAGACCACGCCCAGCCTCAGACAGACAGGGGGACGGACAGACAGACAGATAAGACGAGGGGAAAAGAGGAAAAGGAAAACAGAGCAGATGACAGACAAACAAAGCAACAAACTAACTAACGAGCTAATATTTACTGTAGCAGAAACATGTCAGCGGTTGGTGGAGACCAAAACAGAGAGCAGAGCAGGTGGACGCAAACACGCCTCGAATGAATGAAAGAAGTTGTTGCTAAATGTTTCCTGGAGTAAAGACGTGCTTTGCAGCTGCGTGCTGAGCAGGCAGCAGAGTCCTGAAGCAGATTGAGCAGCCCCTGGTAGTCAGTGCAGGATGCAGAGGAGAGGCCTGGGAGGACTGGGGCAGGTTGAAGACCAGTCAGGCTGCTGCATCCTGGCTGAGGTGTCCAGGTGTGGTCAAGGCGTGAGAGGACGAGAGCCTGGACCTGAACCCGTCTGCCTCCTGGGTTGAGGACCAGCATGTCTTCATGAGTCTGTAGGAACGTGTTGTTGCATTGAGGGACATCAGCGTCACACGTCTCAGTCCGAGCCGGGGACACCACAGAGTGCCCTCAGATACCTTCAGGCAGACATTTTGAGTGAGCCCAGCTCAGGCCGGACCGTCGCTGACGGAGGAATCAAACGTCTTCACTGATTCCACCTGCTGCTCTCGCCCTCTGTATCCCTGACGGCTGGATGATGTACATCTGGTTCCCGTCGTCTGCTTCCATCCCGCCTCGTGCTGCTGTCACAGCCCCCGTTTGATCAGCTAAATAATAAATGAGCAGCCGGTGACTCACAGGTTGAATCACTGTTCGACCTGATGTTACAGCTTCAGCAGGTTCAGCCATAAGAGACACTTCACGCAGAGCAGCCGCTCTCCAGCCTCCTCTTCCTCCTGTGGTCACGTGAAAGCTGCCTACGTCTTCTTCTTCTTCCCGTACTTGAGATGGATTTCGGAGTCTGATAAATTTACTCTTTATGTTGCAGGAAGATGTGTTTGCAGCTCTGTGTGAGGATCAGCGGCGGCGTCTTTTTTTAGATTTTGGCATGTACATCAGATGCTGACTCAGCTCTCTTTAACGAGCTGTTGTGACTGAAATCTGAGCTCAGATCCTTCGCCAGATTCAATTTATATCCAAGGTTTGCAGAACCAGACCGATGATGGAGATTTTTGATGCAGACTCACAAACCAACAGTTGAGAGTTTGAAGTCCCCGAAACATGTTTAACATAACTCTTTTTTGATGAATCCAGATTTGTGTTTTAAAGAATTGTGATGATCATATGTTCTGAGTGCAGCGTTTTAAAGCTGAATAATAAACTCTCTGGTGGACAAAACATGTAATGAAGACACATTTTTGGTTTTTGAATGACCTCAAATGCATCTTTTTCTTTTCCATTTCTGATATATTTGTGATGATCTCAAATCGGCCAATAGCTTCACAAGCTTCAGCGCTTCCATGTGTAACACCGCTGGCCTTTCATGTGTTTCTGCACAGATCCAAGGCCAGCATTCTGCTCTCCAAATCAAAGCCTTTTGGGGAAATTATTCACAAGACGCCTAGAATATTCTCATTTTCTGAACGTAATGCCGCAGCCTTGAAAAACACATGGTGCTTTGATTTGAATACTTCACTGCAACATAAATCATAGCTGCAAAGAAAGGTCAGAACAAGTGGATAACAGGACATGTGTGATGCTGTGATACGAAGCTACAGCCAGTTAGCTTAGCATAGCACAAAGACTGGAAACAGGGGGAAACAGCTGGCCTGGCTCTGTGCAGAGGCAACACCTCTGAAGCTCGTTGATCAGCACATTATATCTCCTCAGTTTCAGTTCATTTTGTCATCTTCAGCCCGATCTGATCCAGAGTCAGACCACCAGTCCGTCAACACCGGAGTCGAAACGTGAACGACGCTCGGAGCTGCAGTGTGTGTGGTTGTTTTTGTCTGTTAAAGGACACATGGAGGATCCTTCAGGCGACTCCGAGCTCGAGCAGTCAGAGTGCAGCTTTTAATCCACAGTGAGCGAAGAAGCAGCTGTGGCTACTGCCGATTGGCTGACTTCATCTGTTCGTTGCTTCGGCCATCGAGGGGACATGTCGCATGTCATTACTGCTGAGTGTGTGTGTGTGTGTGTGTGTGTGTGTGTGTGTGTGTGTGTGTGTGCGCGCGCCTTTGAACACACTCACAGTGTCTAACCGTCAGTGTTGGTGGCAGCCTGCCTGTCTGTCTGTGTCCCCTCAGGACCTGCGAGGTTTCATCATCTCAGCACACCAGCAACACATGAGGAACTCCACTGATGCTGCGTTCAGGTCCCGTGGGACAGAACAGTGTGAGGGAGAGATTGTCATGTGGTACAACTGAAACGCTTTCACACATCAGAAGGCACAAGATGGCAACTGTTACTACTGACGAGTTTCATTTCCTGCTCATAATGAAGTAACATAATGAGTTTGAATCGTACATGAAGATGAAGAAAAGGTGTTTATTGGATTAGAATTCAACACAAAATCACAATTTATACAACTCTCATCTTTTTTTAGGATTTTCACTGAAAAATGCTTCATTTAAACAAAACTTTCACCCAGATTTTTACCCATTTTATCCAGAAATTGCTGTTTTTCTTGCTGCAAGATGATACTAATGTTTCTGCCATGTTGAGAAACAGGAAGTGAACCTGTCAGTGCCAAAACTCGCTGTTTAAAAGCTGCTCTGATTTTGAATTTCAGGACAAAAGACGAGCAGTTTTCACTCCGACAGAGAACAAGAAACAGATCCATTTTGAGTTAATCGCTGTAATTACTGCAGAGGGAAAAAAGACCATCACCAACAAGATTGACAGCTTCTTCTTCGCTGCATTTTACACGTTGTGGCTCCGGGTCAGATTTAGAGGAAAAGCTGCTGATTTGCTTCGTGTCACAAAGCAGGAGGTGGGCGCAGTTTTTCTCCAGCACAGAAAATCTTTTCTAATGTGTTTATCCTCCCCAGGCTGCGGAGGGGGAGGTGAGAGATGAGGCAACGCAGGGTTTGAGGGAGATCCTGACAAAACACAGAAAGCTAAACGCGTCTGTCCGTGAAGCGATCAGGTTTTTGGAAATGACTCCTCGGCGTCCCGTCGGTGTTGACAGGCTCTTTCGCTCTGACCTGCAGCCAGAGTCCAGAAGTGAATCCCCGCAGTCGCTCGTTTGTTTGGCGTCCATGTTTCCCTCCAGCAGCCAAACATCAGAGAATATACGGCTTCTTTCTGGAACTGGCAGTTTATATTTAATGAGTGTTTGAGCTCTTTACTCACCAGCTAGTCCCCACTGGTAGTTATTTTCAACGCGGTCAGAGCTTCAGGTCAAAAACAATCCTCTGAAAACGCTGTTATGTTTCTGTGCAGATTCCACTTCAGTTATCAGCGTGTCCTGTAACGTCTGTCTGCTTTTCACTGTTGAAAATGTGTTTTCCACGATCCTCCTGCAGTTTCAGTGTCCTGTCAGCACTAACGGTGACTTACAGACGAATAGCACTAAATGTGCAACAACTCAGACTGAAATAGAAGTGCAGCCAAAAACCAAACCAAAGACATCAGTACACCCCGAACATCTGCAGCCAGAACACAGTTTCTGGAGCCGTGATTCAAATTCACTTCAAAAATCAACCAAATTTTAAGATCCAATCCAAATGTATATGAAATCCATTTTTAGTTAAAATAGTTCAGCATCTGATGGAGTTTACTGACGGGTCTGCTTTTCCCTCTGTGGTTACAGGAGTGATTTTAGGTTCCACTGAGTCAGAATCTATTACAAATATGACAAATTGGTTTGGAAAGCAGCCAAAAAAAGAGCAGCGTCTCAGCTGTGTCCTGACTGACCTCCTCCAATGCAACGCTGCATGTTTTATCACCCATAATGCTGTTCACAGATCGCACACGAGATCTGAAATTATCCACCCTGTTGATACCCCCCCCCCCCCCCCCCCACATTCCACATACAGCCATGTCCAAAGCTGCAAACTGTTTGTTTGAAGTATTCTTTCACACTGATGTGATTCAGCCTGCTGACCTTGTTTCTCGGCTTGCAGTAAAGGCTTCCACCTAAAGGCCGCCCTGCGTCTGAGCCGTGACGTCGTCCCTTTGAAGCATCAAAGAGCTCAACTCGACCTTTTTCCGAGCCGAGCGCGTGCGTCTACTAACGTCTCCATGATGCTTTTCAAAGCAGCGTTCGTTTCAGACCACCTTAAATCTTCAGAAATCAATCAAATGTGGTGACTGCCTGTAAACACGACTCGCGTATGTCTGAAAATATGATCCATACGGGTTGAAGCATTACAAACACTGGCTGTGACATCAGCGCTCAGGGTTTTGTGGTGATTAAGTCCTTCTGAAAGTCTGAATAATGTGATGTCAGACGTGGCTCGATTCGTCCTTCAGAGGATTTGTCAGCCCCTCAGATGGAGCGGTGAGGCTCGCTGTTGTCCTCTAAAAAGCATCCAAAAAGCACTAATGACCTTTTTCTGCCTCTCATCACTGGAGACTGTCACACAGGGAAACCTGGTCTTTTTCATCTGTGCTGCAGTGAAGCTGCCTTGCATTATTCTCCTTCCCTCACTTGGAGGAGATCAAACCTCCCGTTTCTTCTCCTCCTTCAGTCCCTCCTGTGGCTCATACTCCATTTCCAGGGCTTCATGTATAATTCAGCAGGTCCCTTCATCAAAGTGCAGCTGTCTGTCAGAGCAGAGGGCGGGCCAGAGTTTCAGAGTCAGAGCGATGTGACAGCGGAGGGGAGGAGAGGCCGCCGGCCGCCGTTTAACCCGAACAAGAATCTTTACGACCGAGCGGCTGCTGATGGTCGAAATCTGGCAGCAACATTAGAACTGCAAGTTCTGTTTGATCCTGGTGGGAGGAGTGAATTCGTTGTAGGACTCAAATTCTTTGGACAAATAAACAGGAAACAGCTTTAATAGGCTCCTTTGAAAATACTTTGAGTATTTTTTAGTAAATAAACAAAAAAACACAGGAAGTTATTAAAATCTGTAGTTTCAAATCATTTTAAACTGATTTTCTCTTTGAACATCCAGGTGTTTTCTGTTAAAACCAGTAGAAATCCTGCCTGTTTGGCGCTGAAGCAAAGATGGATGGAGGGATGAAACAAAGTGTGGGCCACAGGTGGATCTGGCAGCACAGCAGAGTTAGATTTCACCAGAATCCTTCAGATCGTGAACATTCACATCAGGTTTCATGTCAATATGAGCCTCAGCCGTCCGGATCAAAGCGCCCGACAGTCTGCGAGCGGAGCAAACTTCGCTCTGTGTGATTCACATCGGTCAAAACCTGATTCCCAAACCTGGCCCGACCTCAGAGACTGTCACTGCGTCGGCCTCCCTCAGACTGCCAACAGTTTTTATAGGAATGTCTGCCCTGAGCTATTTTCACCATCCTGCTCTGTTATGTCAGAATATAATTTCACCATACTGCTGGACCAGGGCCGAATCATGACTCACACACACACTCACACACACACACTCAGTGGAGTGTAATTATCATAATTGTGTCCAGCGTTCTAGGAACCACCGTGTCAGACCCGACTCCTCACACTAACCTGTCTGAACAAGGACTCGTTTCCCTCGGGGGTGTGCTGCGGTGACTCCAGAATAGACCGGACCATTTCCTATTGACTATGAGATTAGAGCCCATTTTCAAAAGTAATCTAATGCGAAGGGACAGGAAACCCACAGAGGTAATTTCTCATTTGCTGGATCTCAAAGAAGACTGATTGAGAGCAGCTCTTTGTTATTTGTGATAAAAAACATGATGAATTTAGTTTTCATGAGCTATAATTACAGTGATTGACCATTGTTGAGTCTGCGTGCTCAGGTGAGAAAAGTGCATCATAACCAGGAGCTTTTCATGAATTTGCCTCTGTGTTTAAGACAGTCACCTTCCCACGACTGTGTCTCCAAACTGACCCCCCTCACTGGGCCTTTCAGACATCTTTAACCTGTTCGCCTGCATTCATCTGTGCTCTTTCTTTTTCCAACAGGACAGTTTTCCTGCCAGATTTGGAGGAATCCACTTTGTGAACCAGCCCTGGTACATCCACGCTCTCTACACCGTGATACGACCCTTCCTCAAAGACAAGACCAGGAAGAGGGTGAGGCCAGAGCACGTTCGCTAAAGCAGCCATAACCAGAATCAGGATTTCACCTTGGATGTGATGAAGGTCGCTCAGAGCGATGAAGCCTTACAGATCATCAGCTCATTGTTTTGCATTTAAAGTTTAGCAACTAAAGAGCGAAATGTTACCTTCAAGAACCAGTGGAGACCAAAACAGAGCTGCAAGCAGAGTGACTGTTGTTGCTCAGGTGGACACAGACACCTCTCTGAATGAGCTGCAAACAGTTAATGGAGGTTTAAACAGGATTTCAGCCGCTGAAGAAGCAGAAAAACGTTGCTTTACTGTTAAAATTTTAGAAGAAATAACTCTGCTGGTGATTTCTGCAAAGAAGCTTTTTAAATCTATGAGTCAGTCCACTTAAGTGAAGCTTCTCGATCTGTATTTTCAGTGTTATTCATAAGACTGAAGTCTGGCTGTGAAGACGTTTCTGCCTGTTTGTGACCTTTCTCCCTCAGATCTTCATGCACGGCAACAACCTGAACAGCCTCCACCAGCTGATCCACCCTGAGATCCTCCCGTCGGAGCTCGGCGGGATGATGCCGCCGTACGATATGGGCACGTGGGCGCGAACGCTGCTGGACCACGCCTACGACGAGGAGACAGACTACTGTCCGGAGTCCTACACGCTGTCAGTACAAGACCTGGAGAGAGACCTGGAGAAAAACCTGTCCCCGAAAACCATGAAGAGGTCAGCTCATCTCCTGTTTTTAGAGCTTCACAGCAGATGTTTATGGAACAAAACATGTCACTTATTCATCTTACCCGCTGCTGCAGGGATTTGAACCAGCAACTTTCTGGTAACGTCTTTATAAACCAGACCAGTAGTTAATGCACTAAGTGAACATGGTCCTTATTTTGCAGGACACAGACACAAATGTGAAAAATGTGCAAAGCTAAGTAATTGTCTCCAATGTGAATCCACGTATCAGCAAAAAATGAACATACTGTCAAACTAATCATGTTACCTTTGCATTATTAGCGTAAACAAATGATGGAATTAATGTGCAGACTGTGGGATCCTTGTCTTCTCCTCCTCCCTGCCACCACTGCGGTCTGATCGATCCAATTGATTTCTTTATTTGACAGCAAAAAACATTTATTGGCTTTCAAAATCTAACATTGTCTGACTTTAAAAAAGGGTTAAATTCTGTCGTTGTGGAGTTTTTTGGGAGTTTGTTCCTCTGCTGCTGTGAGTCTGTTTGACGTTTCACAGACACCGTTCCCCCCATAGGCCACCACGCAGGATGATTCACTGTGACAGTAAATCATCCGACCACTGTGTGACACCAGCTGACTCATTCACTCAGAAACACTCAGACTGTGGAGGACAAACAACAACATGAGCTCTGACAGCCGGCGTCAACATGTTATCAATAAATCAGAAGTCAGAGATTAATTATCTGACGGTTACTCTCTGCATGTTATTCAGCTGCTAACATGAACACGTCACACTACAAGCATGTTACAAGAGTTCTCATATAAAACCAGTGTGCACAGTACAGTGTTTTCATGCACAATGCGGTAAATGTACGGAAGCTCATTGCTGCCATTTTTTTAAAAGTACGGAAACAAAATATTTTCCCTGAAGAACAAAGTAAACACTAACTTTCTAAAACTTTTGATGCACAGACTCGTCTTTCAAGTAAATTTTAACTGGCTGCTATAAACTGGACCCGGTCTGGTCTGATCTGGTCTTCAGACTTCCAGCCCACACTAACGCAGATCGTCCTGTCCTGTGTCTCCACGCAGGTCCCAGTCGGTGGTGGAACCGGGCGTCCTCAAACGACCCGACAAAGTCAAGAGTGAAGAAGACAACATGCAGCCGCTGCTCTCGCTGGACTAAACCGCACACGCTCAACAGCAGCTGACGGCGTTCCCAGATCAGTATTTACACACACGAGAAACACACTGACTTACCTGTGCACCTGCTGTGAGCGACGCGCGCCCTGAAAACACCTGCGGACAACGCCGCTGCTGCTGCTGCTGCTGCTGCTGGATTCTTGAACTATGATAGGAAGCAGACGAGAAGGACGTTTCCTCACGCAGGAGGGCCTCCGAAGAGCTACTGATGTTGTTCTATATATTTATTTATTTAGTTATTTGTCAAGTGCCAATTCCAGCGACTGTAAATTGACGTCTTTGAACGGCCCGGGCCCTCAGCGAGGAGCCGGCGAGGGAGACAAACACAACACGAGAAAAAGGTGTTTGCTGCAGGTGTGTAGTATACGTGTTTGAGAAACTGGAAATCATACTTCAAACAGGGCTCGCTTCCAGAGCTGCAATGTTTTTTCCATCTTTGTACAGTAATTTGAAGAAACGGACGGCTCAGGATGAGCAGAAGTGATAATAGTGACCTCCTGGACACAAAACTGGCAGACAGGCAGGCAGGCGCTGGGTTTACTGGGAGTCCGCTGGGGTGTTAATGGGCGTCTTTGCTGTGAACATAATATCTGAACTTTCTCGCTCCAGTTTTCTCTTGGAGAAAGCAAACTGCCCTTTACAGTTCAAGTTTGCTCTGTGAATTCTGTGTTTTTTCTTTCTCCTTTTCGGCCATTTTCGCTCTTTTCTGACCCACTGAAGTCAAACAGTATTTCTTCTGCCATCAGGAAAATCCAAAAACAGTCTCGCAGACAAATTAAAAAGCCTAAATTCAACTTTCTAAAAGCAGAGAAAGGGAGAACATATCACCCTCTCCTGTGACTTTCAGACACATTTGTCATATTTTTGGCTATTTTGGAAGATTAACAATCTTCATCACCATAATAACTGCGTCTGCTTCTAAACACGGCAGTATTATAAGATTTAAAGAAGTGCACATTAAAGAGCCGCACTGGTATTTTTAGGGTTTTTTTGCACGTTTTAAACATTAGAAACTTGCTCTAAAATCACACTTTTATTTGCATTATTTCAGTACTTTTATCAGTGTTTCACAATGCAGGCAAAAAAAATTAAGTATTAATCAGTGTTAGTACTCACTTACTCACGTTCCTCTTAGCTTCCAGCTACATCCCACGTTCAGCTATTAATTTACAGATCTGTCGGATGATTTCGAGCCTTCAGGTGCTGTCATGTGATAAGAAAAATACTTCAGGACCATTAGTTTCACAGTGTTCTTCTACTCGACGGGTAGCGCACGACGAGGTGTAGCAACGCACCAACAACGGCGACGAAGAAGAAACATGCATAATTTAAAATAGATAAAACATTAGCTGTTAGCATTAGCATGTTTTATGAGGAAGCGCAAACACTCGACGTGTTTGTTCGATCTCTTGGATTCAGTTTTGTTGAGAAATACTGAATGTAAACAGAACTTTTGTTCCCTGACAGGAAAACTCAAATGTCCTGACAGCACGTGAACGCACCAGAGCAAATACACTTCCCAGAGGCCGATAATGACACACAGCGATGGATTATTTATCTCAGGCAGTATTCAAGTTGGCAGTATTGTACACACGATTGGTGTCTATGTTCTGTGTTATTTTACACATTTAAATCTAAATTTAAATTTTATCATATAAGCACAGATTTCAGTTAAACGCTGCAGTGTAGATACAGCAGGATATTTATTTATTGCTGTTTGCTCCACTCACTGTTACTTGTTCATATGAAACTGGCACCAGCTGAGGCTGTTCGACACGCTGTACTTCAGGCTCTTCCAAACCGACAGCTCACTACAGGTCTATGACGTGAGGTTCAGACGGTGCGACAGCTGAGCGTGAGGAAGGCCGACGGGCCGGCAGAGCGGCAGAGGAAAAGCCGGTCAGGCTGGCAAACACGCAGCCGAGCAGATCACAGAAAGGCCGGCAGGCAGGAAGCGTGAGGTGGCCGGCCGCAACGAGAGCAGACAGCTGGAATGTTAAACTATCACACCAGCGTACATGACACGTCAACCCCACTTACAACAGCTCAGAGGCTCGACCCTGAGCTGAGCCGAGCGAGACGCGGCCTCTGTGCTTCCTTCTTAAGGCTCACAGTGATCTGCCTGCTGTTTAACGCAGTGAGATAACGCTCGGCCGCACGTGAGGCTCGTACTGTCCTTTTATCTGATGCCCGATCGGCCAGTCCTCTGAAGGCAGGCAGGAAATCAGGCTGACGGATGTTTGATTGCTCGTTTGTGTTGCTCATGACAGTAAACTCGTTCTGAGGAAACGAAAACACGATTGTCATTTTCAGCTGATTAAACGCTGATGAAAACATAACTGGAAAGATTTTATCCCCTTAAATCCTCCACACTGGACCTTTAAAGGCTAAAAACAAAAGACATCTTGGTGAAAACGTCTGTGTTCTGTCGTCTATCTGAGGCGGGAACACGCGCTTCAGTAGCTACAGGTGACATTCAACACTGACGTCCATGATAATGACACTGATGCGCGTCGTTGAGGCAGGTTGAAAACACTGAGCTCAATCATCTCTTCACATTCAGTTCTGATAGAATCAAAGTGCTCTTGATGCACTTCAGTGGCTGCAGCATTAAAAGTCATTTTAGGGGAAAAAAAAATGTTATTTAAACTGAAGCAGCACTTTTTCGATGCGCTGGGAACAAATGATTTCTGAAAGCTTTTCACTGGCAAAACGCTAATGAGGACAGAAATTATGGAAAATTACACTGGTGTTACTCCCTGAACCTCAACAGGGCACATTATTATCCATAAAACAGACATATCATCAGTCACGAAATTGGACTGAAGCTTAGAGTTCACCTTCTGCAGAGATGCTATTTTGGGGAACTGAGCCGAGTTCAGCTTCATGAACCAATAAGCAAAGTGCAGGCAGACGATGCTGAAGGACTGTTAGACGGTCTGACTGATTCAACTACCATGTTTTTGTGATTACAAATCACATGCAGATCATCACTTTAGTCTGCGCCCACTGATTCCACCTCAAAGCCGAGTCAAAGCAGCCTGAGCTCTGAGGTCTGAGACGTTTGTAGCTGCAGAATATTTAACCAAACCAAACGTTTGTGGACGCTCTCCTGACACTAGATGTTTTGCTGCCGTCGTAAGAAGCTGCAAAGCATGAATGATTTCTGTGTTTCAGTGGGAAAAAATCAAATCTCACAGTTGGAACATAACTGACTGACTACTGTTCACATCCATTTGTCTGTTCAGAGCTCCCATTAATTCTTACATGAAGATAAATGAGACTTCATCATGAGAGCAGGAGCGCTGCAGAGTCCACAGATTGGTTTTTTACCTGAGAAATTAATTTGTCAGTTCAAGTCACGAGTGCTTGCTGCAACAACTTTAAGTGTCAGTGCATGGAGCAGTGCATCATGTAGCAAGATTAAAACTAAACCCCTGCTGGCATGGGGCGAGTATTTCCAGGGAAGCTCGTGTGACTTTAGAAATTACCTTTCTTTCCTTGCTGCGTTTTCTTTCTGGATGAGCAAAATCTGTATTTTACATGAATTTATGACTTTATCACCTGATATGAAGCCACGGCTCTGTGCAGCATCCACTTCCTGCGTGACAAGGAGCCTCCTGAGTCTGCACCCAAAATGATGTCAAAAGGTTTGTTCGTAATTACTAATGCAGCCTCCGAAACCGTCGACCAGGGAAGAGAGAAAAGGTGCAAAGAAAACAAAAAACAAAAAAAATCACTGAAGCTTCCGGGTATTATACTCGTCCCGTGAGAACAGGGCTTTAAGACTTCTTCTTTTGCCATCACCACATATGAAGACGTGATTTTAAAATGTTCCAAACAGCTTTAAATGTGTGTAAAACATCATCACTGAACATATTTTATCTCATGTTCAGTTTGCTAATATGACTGAATTCATCTTTCATTAACATCTAAACATCTGAGCTTTCTGCAATCCAAAACTTAATCAGCATCACAGCTTTTTTTTCCCTGTGGTTCTGTGAAACGTAGAAACGTTTGAGCCGTTTCCTGCTGCTTCGTTAGAGACGTTATCCCTCCTTCCATCAGTGCGATGTAGAACTGCCAGTTTTGTGCACCTCAGAGAGAAAAACTGTGGGTCAGAGCGCGTTCATCAAGCTTTTTAAAGCGCACTGATCGATGTCTGCGACGTGTTTTTCACAGCTACAGTCACAAGCTGCAAAATCAGGACTCGGTTTTTACAGTGTCGGTGTCATTCAGGAGGAAACATGGAGGAAAACACACACGCACACACACACACACACACACACACACACACACACACACACAGCCACTGTAGATGCTTCCAGTTGTTAGGATACAAAGTTTACATTGAATAAACATCTGTATACTGCTTGAATATAGCAAAGCTGAATCTCACACAGAGCGTCCTGCTTATTTTTAAGGCGACGGTGTCACAGGTGGAGTCACAGGTGGAGTCAGGCGACGTGGTTCGGGTGTAAAACTTACTGTATGTAGAGGAACTTAAACACAGTAACACGCGTAAAGACTTTACTTTTATGACAGATATAGTTTATCTGGTGATGCTCTGCGCTTTACCACACATTTAAGATTTTTTAAACTTTCTTTTCTTCGGTCAGTATTTTATGGAAATGGATATCTACCTTGTTTCTCACACAGGTGACAGACTGGTACATGTTGTATGAAGTGTAAACAGCATTATGAAGTTAGAATCTGTTTTTATTGGAAAAGATTCAGCGTTTCGAATGTTCTCTCTGTGTTGTTGTTTTGTCTTTGCTGCTGTCCTCGGATCAAAGTTCAGAAACCTGCTTTGAAACCAGCGTCGATGCTTTTCACATTTTAAAAGCCACCCAGGAAGCCATCCTGGAGGTCCTCCTCACATTTTGACTCGGCCATCCCACAAATGACTCATCTCTACGCTGGTTTTGACTGGAAACTTGGGTTTGTCTTTGCTTAATGTCAGTTTATAGCCAGCTCACATGTTTAGTGTTTATCTCTTATTCTCCCATGCAAAATGAGATCTCATCATGAGGCGCAGACATGAATGAAACATGAAGACTGCGTCACCAAACGTTCAACATACAAGCTGAGATGTGCTGTCTTCTCCTGACTCTCCTCACTATCAGAACAGATGTCACGTTCCTGACGTGCACGAGCCCCGAAGGCCGAATTTAGCCGCAATTAGCATTAAGTCATAAACATGAAATGCGACGCTGTCACCGTTCACCACGAGCAGCGATTGCGAATCGATTTTTTGAAACAGGCCCCGAAGAAAATCTATACTTGTGGTGAGGAAGAGCGTGATAGCCTGAAACACCTGTCAATCAATCACACACTTGCTTTAAGCACAAGCAGCTCCATCAAGGAAATCAGAAGAAGTGAAATGAACTTTTTAGACAAAAATGTGGTCTTAATCTTACTGGAGCCGACATCTAGTGGCCATTAGAGGAACTGCATCTTAATAATGCAGCTAACATGTTAGTTTTAACTTTCAGCCGTGAGGCGGAAACACATGATCACAGAAAGACTGAATATCAGCGTCCACACCGCAGTGAAATACGTGGGAGGGAATGTGAGACCAGTACATTTTGTACTGGTTGCATTTTGTTTATGGATTTTTCAACGTTTTTGTCATGTTTCAACATTGTTTTTCAGACTTCCAGCGTTTCATTTTGTGTGGGAGAAAAACAGCAGACGTGACGTTTCCTCAGGATGTGCATGCTCTTTAACACGTGGACTTGAAAATGTCATTGACTTGATTTTGGTATGTTTATCTATTACTTTTAACAACTCGAGTAATTCTCCCATAGACCTCCATGATGGTGGAAAATGTGGTTGATTTGGCTGAAACGTGGAGATTCTTCACTGGGATGCATGTTTGCGTGTCCTGACAGGTGTGTAGAGCTGGACCCAGTGACAGCACATGCACTGTACAGATCAGTTAGTAATTAAATGTTCACATGTAGACTTTTGTTCCAAAGTGAGGTGATAAAAAGCCGCCAGCTCTGCAAGGAACATCCCACCAGGACAAAGTAAATGAATCAAACCATCTTTATCTGCTTTATATGTTAATTTGAAGTGTGTTTCCTCACAGTAATGCATCCTTATGGAATCAAACTCTTTATAACGAGTCATTTTCTTGCAGACTGGACGAATACGATTCATTTCTCACTGACTTTGACTAATGTTTGGTTCCTCTCAGCCAAAGCCACCTCTTCCATTAAAACTCTGATGTGTTGCTCGTGTTCTTTGAGGATTTGGACGCTGAAAATGAATGCATAACGTTCAGTTGGTGATATATTTCTTTAGTTCTCACATCACTGTTCTTTGATTGTATAGTGACAGTAGGAGCTGTAGGGAGACCAAACTCAAAACTGACGTGTGAAGTTATTCTGGAAAGCCGGTATATCATAGGAGCAAAAACTGTTCAGTTAGCAGGTGTTAAATGTATAAATGTCCTCAAAGGCAATTTGCTGACATGCATTCTGTAAAACGAGCAAAATAAATATGGACACACGTAGATTTTCTCACATTTCTCTTCTTCTCTTAAAGGGAAACTGGTCAGATTTCAGAGTTTGGGCTGTTTTTGCTTTCATAACATCTTTCAGACGAGTGGTGAAAACGTTCAAAACACACATTTAGGTTTTTATTTGACTCATTTGCATATTGAAGAATAACATTTCAGAAAGCTTGTAATACAGTAACTGTCTTAATGTGAGGGGAGAGTTTGTCTTCGTAATTTTAAAAGCTTTTGTTCAAGAATATCGAAACAATTCAGACACGATTAGAAAAACGGCCTCAAGACCAGAATCTGCACACAGTTTCATATTTCAGGCAGTTCTCACTTCTAATCCCGTGTTTTCAGACCCGAATCCCTTTAAAATTAAAACACAACCACTGAAGTGCCAGCAGCCGCCGCTGCAGAGCCCACAATGAGTCTGTGGACAAACAGAGGTTCATCCAAGCGTAGTTTTAATTTGTGGGAGACGAGTCACAGCGGGGACGCTCATGTGACCCTGATTTGCTCTTCTAATATGTTCTGGAGTAAACAAATTTGTTCATTAGCAGCATTTAGTTTCACATCATTAAGTAATCAATATGTGTAGAGAGGTGGCGGGCAGACGGCTTCCTGGGTGCACGAGACATTTGAACATCAGAGACCAGAATTCACATCCCGACTCAGGCTTCATGTTCGTTTTTATATGTGTGCATATTTTTACTTCATGTAGTGAAATCAGATTAAAACTTCAACAGTCAAAGCTTGATTTAATGTAGGCGGCTATTATGAAGCCTCCAAACATATTTAGCAAATTAAATCAGAGTGTATTCGACAGACTTGGATATTTTGTTGCTCTGACATCAGCAAACGTGTTTTAGGCTGAAATGTCCGTCTGCGTCCTCGTCACAGCCGCCTCTCGCTAATTACTCGAGCTTGTAAGAGACAAAGAAAGACACAGTAATGACCCGGCGAATTCCTGCAAATATTTATTGAAATTATGACTCACAAAATGCATTTTGGTGACTGTGCTCTACCACAGCAGACATTTCTTAAGAGCCACTTTAGCAGCCTGAACTGTCACTGAGACCTGTGAGTCTTTGATTTCTGTAAATATCTCTTATTGTGAATCTGATGCAGCGACACGTTTCACAGACTGAAAGATGTGGAACGCTCCAAAAACACCTGTTTGAACATTCCACAGGTAAACAGGCTGATTGGTCACAGGTGAGAGGATCATGATTGGGTATGAAAGGGGCATCCTGGAAAGACTCAGTCGATCACAGAGGATGGAGCGAGTTCACCACTTTGTGAACACATGAAGGATGAAGGAGATGAACACATGAACTCAGACACACTTCAGGAAGCTGCTGTCAGTGAACAGTTTGATTATTGATGACAGATTGTGTCACAGACTGTTTTGGAATCAGGGTTTAATGTCTGATGGAGTCAGGCTGCATCATGTCGTTAAATCTCACACCTCTGCTTTATGATACATGCAGCAGGTTGGTTACAGCTGAAATGTCTCTGTATGAAGCCTATTTACAACTACTGCCCACAGACAGTCTGATAACACTGAACCAAACAGAAAATCCTGTGATTGAAACATTTTTCTGCACGTTAATTTACTTTGATCTGTTTCAGTCTGAGACCCGATGACGTCATCGAGCTCCAGAGAACAAAACTTAAAATAAAGTGTATCTACAGTGTGTTCACAGCATCGGACAGACTGCTGCTTCATGGGTATTTTACACTGGAGAGCGACGCTCGTGTGGAACTGAAGTACAACTCAAAAACGTGTTTGTGTCCTTTAAATTACACCGTCATGCAATGACATAAGAAATCATGAAACAAAACAAGAAGAACCAAACACCCTCAAATCAATACAGATGATTCAAAAACAACATTAATAATGAATCTGCTCTCATCCATGAAATGACACCACCTTTCATTTCTCACTGACTTTCAGTCTCGGAACATCGTGGGACCGTTGTTTGGTACGTAAACGTCAGCGAACTTAAAGCATCGTCTCTGCACCCTTCATGAAGTCCTATCAAAGCTTTAACTCGTTAACTCTGAAGCTGCAGGTATGAAAGTTAAACACACACAAACCCCCTGAACTCTCCTGACAGGAGGGTCGAAAACCAGCAAATCACTGTGAGAACAATGTTTACTGCCGGCTTCTTTCCATACGTCTGTATGTTTCCATGTTTAAAAACTGCTTTGTTTACATCAGCTTGCATATTGCTGCATTTATTCGTTCTGACTGACTTTACTGCCCCCAGCTGTTGATAATTGGAAAATAAGTGAAATTACAGAATATAATAGAGCATTTTTCACCTTTGTCATTTAAAACATTGCCTGTTTTTGAATTAAATATCTTAATTTTTAACCAAAACATCAGGTGGTGTGACAGGAAAGGCAAACATTTCCAAGGTAAGATTGTCCAAAGGCATTAGCTTTGATACATCGACCTAAGATAAGATAAGATAAGATAAAACTTTGGTTAACAGCTATCGAAGGTGTGAAGCTGAAGTAGATTTGTGTTGTGTGTCCTCCTCGGGGACGAGCTCCTCTAAACGTGGTGAAAACCTCCACAGGAAGCCTTTAATGGCAGTCAGGTTGGTTTTGTGGAGAGCTCTCGAACCTGATCAAAGTACTGACTTTAACAGCATTACTGTGAATAAAATACACAAAACTATCAAAAAACTGACCAACAAATCTGGGAATCCCATAATGAAAATGTCTCTTTGAGAACGAGCGGCTCAACAGATATGACGCGGCCTCTGTGTCGCTTCATCTACTGAAAAACTGAAGAAACATCCTCATCAACACATTTTTAAGTGCACTTTTAAAACTGTCACACAAACTTATCTAACTATATTTTGAACATGTAATCGCTGATGGAGTCGAGGAGAAAACAAGTATCCGACTCTTCCTGATCACATGAATTTTTGTGAAGGCTGTGAAACGTTTGCATGCGCTGAGATTAGATTTGATGAGATTAGATTCATCTTAAAGGCAGTTCACAGCTCCAGCTGCACGGTGTAATCACTGTCTGTTCGTATCGTTCATGCCGGGCCTGCAGACAGCACCCAGCAGACACCTACTGCTGCTTCTCCCCACTTAAAGCATGATTCGCCTGGAAACAAAAGGTTTTACACCTGAAGTTAACACCCACGCCAGGTGTGTTTTTAAATGCCGCTAATTAGGCTGCTGCTGTAAATGGCTGTCAGGTCTCGTTTGGCCACGTTTGGCACGAGGACTCGTATGTTTCTGAGGCCTGTCGAAAGCCCGGGGCTAGCTTACCCTCATTTCACAGTCGGACTTATTAACCCGGAGTTTACATCGAGCCTCAGGTTAAACATTCACACTCGAAAATCAGCAGCCATAGTTAACGTGCTCAGCGTGCTAACAGCTAACAACCAGCTGAGACTGGACTGCTTCTAACCCAGATTCCCACCAGTGATTTTAAAGGCACACTCAGAGTGAACATGAAGCACCTCCCCTCATAATTAGTGGCCACAAACAGCCGATGACAAAGCCTACAGGGGGAGCTGCTGCTGTCAGCACACTCCCACTCTGCTTCTCTGTTATTTCGTCCCCAGTTTGTCTTATTTTCCTCGTGTCTCTGCAGCTGCAGGAAACGTTTTCAGGTGCGTCTTCGGCTCAGTTTGCACTACTTTGGCTTTCTGTGCGTTTGCATCACCTCTGAAAAGCTGTGTGTTCAGTCTGAACACACCTTAAGTCTCACAATGTCAGTCTCTATGTCAAAAATGTTGGACTCATTGATCCTTTAACTGACAGTGTGTGTATTGATAAATCCGTGGTGCTGAAGCAGCAGATCACACCTGCAGACCAAACCACCTCTGGAAGGCGGTGTAGTTATTGGGTTAGAGGGTTACAGGGTTGGACTTAGGACCCCACATTACTGCCACACCTCAAACGATAAGAGGTTGTGCCGTACGCTGCACTACCTGTACCTCACAGGTGAGAGTGAACTTTAAAAACAAAGAGGAATTAACATGAGGACACCTGGTGGATTATCACCTGTTCAGGAGCTTCAAATACTACAGCAGGTCCTGGACTAATGTGGGTCTTATCCCAGGATTAAGCCTCGTGTGAAAACCCCGTTTGGTTTGAGGTTTTCACTCGGTAAGACATCAGCAAACGGCCGATAATGCTCAGCAACGGTTCTGCTCCAACAACAAGGCCTCAGGCTTTGCTGCTCCGGAACAAAACCAGAGCGAGTGAGGTAACTGAAGTATGACAACGATGATAAACATGATAAAAATGACATTTATCCACTGCGGCAGACATCACAGCGTCTCATGAGTTGGTCACATCGGAGTTGTCCTACAGACTTCCTGCCTCTGAACACGCTCATTAGTTCTTTTTCACTGTAAATTGTGTCTCAAACAGCTCAACTTTAACCTCTGAGCTTTAAAGGTTTACATGGGAAACAGAAACTAAAGGCCAAATATACATAAAAAACTAACAGTATTCAAGTATTCAGTGGCTGTGAGTATTAGATGAAGGGACAAAATACTGTAAACTTTAACGTCAAGCTCTCATTTTGCTCCGTTTGAAGTTCAGGACACTTTTAAATGAGTCACTTCTGCTACAGACAGACATTAAACGTGTCAGCGTCTGGGAATGAAAAACATCCAACAAGTCCACTTAACATGTCGACGTCTTTGAAACAAAAACCAGCCGTGCTCAGGAAGAAGTGTCTCATGGTTATTCATCGCTCGGCAACATTTAGCATGTTGATGAGACAGTGATCAGAGGCAGGGAGGCTGCTCGGATGAACTGTGGGAGCTCCTGGGATTTGACCTCCCAGCGTTTACATGCTAATGTGTCGCAAACGCAGCAAAGCAGCAAAACACGACTGGTCTCATTACGAAGGACACGGCCGATTTCAATCTGGAAAATAAAAGAGGATGCACGTTTGTCATCTTTCATATTCTCAAGTTTACTTTTAATAGCTCCTAGTAAAAAAAAAAAAGGATGAAATATGCAACAAGTCAGTTCAAGTGATGTTTAATCACATTCAAATCCAAAAATCTCTGTTTGATGCAAAATGCTGACGATGCTGAAACTGAAAAACAACATGCAAAAGTACGTTTGTGTCGTCCGGAATCACAAATATAACCATTATGTACATGATGCTGAGTTAAGAGTATTCACATAAATTCGTGCTTGTTTGGATGTTTGTGATTTTATATTAAATCAGAGCAGACGAGCAGACGAGTGAAGCATCAGCTGAGAGGGAAACAGGAAGCGTCAGAAACCCCAGGAGCTCGACCACAGAGAGGAAACACAAAAAGAAATTCAAGACAAAGTAGTTGTGTCCGTTCTGATCTGTCTGTGGTTTTCCTCAGAGTTTAAGGATTGCACAGATCTAAAGCGTCGCCCCCTGCTGGACTGGGGGGTGCAACGCTGTCAGAAAAGAGGCGACAGTTCAGGTTGTCCTATTGTCCCGACGTCCTCGCCGCTCTCTGCTGCTCCAGCATAGACTTGAGTGCAGGGGACATCATGGTGGGGGACATGGCGGGGGTGAAAGGTCGCAAGGGATAGTTTGCATTTTTACCAGGGACATAAATGCACTGGAAGTATCTCTGGCCTGTGAAGGCAGCGAGAGGAGACGGATGGATTCAGATAGAATTAAAACAGGGAAGGACGGGGAGTCCAAACTGAGCTCAAACTCTTTAGATTAACATACAGACATGGAGGAAGTACTCAGATCCTTTGCTTAAGTAGAAGTACTAACATCACACTGTGAAAATACTCCACTGCAAGTACATGTTCTGCAATCAAAACCCTAAGAGCAAGAATGTAAGTATATGAGCTCATTGAGCTCCTTTATATCCTGTTGGCTGCGTTAATCTACAGCAATGCATCAGATTCTAGAAGATCATCATGTGTTTGCAGCACGGCCGTCCTGTGAGAACCACGTATCTCCAAAACGTTTGACGAGCTCAGAAAAACAGGCTGTTTTCAGCTTTGTGACGATGATTTTCAGCTGATCCGAGAGACTTTTTAAAGACTTTAATGAGCTGAAGAAGACATGAAGGAACTCTTCATCCTTCAGTTCAGCACAAACATTCAACACAGCAGGAGATACGTGGTTTTCACTGGACAGAAAAACTGTAATCTGAAAAGTAAGAAGTAATTGAAGAGAACAAAGAAAGAAGAACGTCATGGTGAAATGTGGATTTTACACAGCAAAGTGCAGAAAAGCAGCGACTCTTACCTGGTTTCTTCTGTTCTGTCGTGTTGTCTTCAGTCTGAGGCTCCTCTGCAAGAAACAGGATGTGAAGTATATGAAGTACATGTACACACTGTTGGTATGTGAGAGAGACAGAAGTCAGAGGATGAGTGTGGACATGCAGGTCAGGTGGAAACATGCTGTGATCTTCTTTCTGTGCTGCTAAAGTTCTTGTTTTCTACTAATTGTCACGAACAAACAGAAAACATTTGAGTGTGGTTTTCCTGCATCGACGGCGTCCCTGTTCTGACGCTCTCCTGTGGCCTGAGTTCACCGGCAGCGCTCAGAGAGATGTTGGAAAACATGCAGAGATTAGCATTCTGTGCTAACATAAGTTTAGCAACCCTGGCTAGCCTCCACCGAATGGGAAAAAACATGCATGTTGTCAAACTGATGATGTTTTCTGAATTTGTATTTTGCATGTATTCTGCAAACCGACTGCACCTTTATTTATGATTTATATTTCCTTACACAAGTAGTCCAGTTTACTTTGACTTTAACTGTGACTTATGAACAAAATCTAAGCCGGCCCGTCATACGTTTTAATATGCGTTGAACAATAACAAAAGAATCGTATAAAAGTATAAAATAAATCACTGTTTATGCAGGCTTTTATGTGCAGGAAGTCATTTAGGGAAGCTGGGATCCTCCAAACATTTAGATTTTTAACAATAAGACACAATACGTGTTTGCTTTTGGTCCTCTAAGGAAAAAGTTTGGGCACCAATGAAAACTACACAAGGTTGTTAAACATGAAGATATCGGCCGAGAGAATTTCATCAAGCTTAAAACAGACTTGGGGGTCCATAAAGTCGTGAAATCCCAAAAAATAAAACACACTTGAATGATGGAACATCTGAAACAACCCAAATCCAACAAAGGCAGCAGAGTAAACTTTGAGGGTCTGTGATGACCCTGAGAAACAGAAGCTGCTTCAGACGTTAATGTTTGGAAAGTGTGAAGTCACTCAGGGCAGTGGGGGGGTGCTGAGACTCCACTGGATGACTCAATGAGAACAGAACACCAAAATCCCAATTTCATGGGCTTCAGTTCACGGATTTAATCAATCCAGCTAAGTATTATTGTTGCCGTATTCATCAAAGGCCGTAATCTCTTCCAGTGACTCGAGGCGGCTCGAAAGGACAGAAATCTCGTCTCAATCAGTTCATCTCATTAAACTCTAATCACTTATGTTCCTGACGTCATTAAAAGTCTGTTCATATTGAGTGAACCAGTGGAAAGATGGTGGAAATGAGCTGAATACCTCAAGCTGTACTGGAAGCTCTTTTTCCATCGTCTATGAACAACAAGCAAAACGCATCAAATGTTACTGCAAGCACGTGCACGCACACACACACACACACACACACACACTCACACACACACACGCACACACGCACACACACTTCATGAATCTGATTCTCAGCCATCCAGGTGACGAAGGTTTGATTGATTGAGTCTGAAACGTGTTCATCACACGTTCTCGGGAGGCGTCGTCTTGAAGCTCCTTCGCCCTCACAGGTGTTGTCACTTACCTGTCTCCTCAGAGCTGAGTGGGCGTGTACAAACCATGTTTCTGCTGCACCCTGTCATCGTCCGTATTAGTACATGAAGCTTAGTGGCGTTGCACACTTTGCCTCACCTGTGTGAGTGTGCAGGTACTGTCACACCTGTCGTGTTTACTGATATCAGTGAACCTTCTGCAGAACCTCACTGCTGTTTTTCCAGCAACATCTGCTGTGTCATCCAGCAGGATTAATGCGTCTGCACCTGAAACACTCAGCTCCTCCCACTCTCCCCGTCACCTGATCTCTACCTGCCGACACACCTGGCCATCATTCCCCTGATCAGCTCCTGAGCTCATGTACAGAAGACTTCAGTCCAGTTTTCTGCTGGATCGTCTGTTGTTCTTGTGTCTAAAGTCCGACGTCGAGAGTAGTACTACTGTAGTGTATTAGAAATATGACTGAAGTATCGAAAAGTCACTACAAGTACACTGTTACTGTTTGTACTTAATTCAACAAATGTTTGGCACTTTTTTTTATTAAATGTACTTCTGTCATGTCATGAAGTTTAAAAAGTTAAACATGAATGTACTAACTCTGCAATACTTATAGTGGTATTTCAAAGTACTTAAAAAGTGTACTTCATTTTAAGTGAATTATAAATTACTAAGTATACTTATTTTGAAGTCCTTTGTTTTATTAACGTGCGTAAGTGAAATTAGACTTCAGGTAATTTCCTGTATATTTTCATCAAACTGGTGATAAACAAATGTACTGCGAAGGTGTTTTGAGTGTTCATGATGAGTGATGATGATGATTTTCACTGTTGTACTTCAGTACACTTAGTTTGGAAAAACTTGTGCCAATTTAGCATCTTTTTACTCTTCAGGTTTACTCAGTATTACTCAGGTGGTACTCGAACACAGCACAGAGCACTTCCTGTTGGCTGTGTTTGGCTCTGAGGTGTCTTTGCGTCGTGAACTCGGCTGAATGGAGTTTCTGTCATGAAATTCCATCTTGAATGAACCTTAAGCTGCACGTTTCTGTGTCGGAGCGAGTGCAGCAGGTTAGCATCTCTTTGTCTCTGAAGCTTGGCCGCCGTCTTGTCCTCAGCCTAAACATGTTTTCTGTAACTCATGATGTTTGAGATGAATGACTTGAACGCTCTCATACTCACTGGGCTGTGCTGGTTTTTTCTCTTTATCTAAAATGAGAGACGGAAAGCAGAGAGAAAGTGATCAGTGTGGACGTCCACAGCACACAGCAGACTGGACCTTCTCATTCTGGATCCATACCTTCAGCCTCTTTGGCAGATTTCTTCTCGTCCCTCTCAGCTTTGCCTGCGAGAGCAGAGACAGCCCTATTACAGCCTGCCAAATAACTCTCCATAATTGTGCTGTAAATTTAATATTCTTGCCATGTTATTGCCCTCTCAGTGTAATACAGCTTGACACGTCCCTCATTAGAATTTTATCATGCATAAAACAGCCCATTTAATCTCATAATCTGCGACTGTGTTTCCAACAAGTGTGATTAGTCCTGAGAGACGTCTGCGGGACTTAACGTGTCCACGTTTGTTTGGACAGAAGTCCACGCTCTGCCTGCTCCTCCACTGTCTGCTTTGTCTTTGTGGGACATTAAGTGTCTGTTTCTGTCCTCCACAGCCAAACAACGCTTTGTGAAAACTGCTTGTGAATATCAGTGAAATCAAAGTGTTGTTTGGGTGAATCCAGCGAGGAGAGAAATACTCAGTGCAGCAGACGTTTGTGCTCTCATTGTGTTTTCAGTGCAGGGAGTTGAGTGGACGACTTGTTGTATTTCAGTTTTTAAAAAAAAAAAAAAAAAAGCATCCCATATTTCCTGCCTGTCTCTGAACTGTACGCTGAAACTTAAAGACAAACATCAAACAATGGTTAACTTCTGTGGCCACTGACATTAAAAAAACTGATGTTTTTATGTGCAGATTATGGATTTAACCACAAACATAAGCCTACATACATATCATGTGATGAACGCACTCTTACTTTTCTTCTCAGCCAATAATTTTGATCTTGTTTTAGCTGAAAATGAAAAGACATAAAGATTACGAGCTGCAGGTTTCGGTGTGAGAGTCCTGCTCGGCTCCACGGTGAATCAGTGCTGAAGGTGGATGTCTTCAGTTAATGAGCTGGTGCGTCACCTGGTTCAGGTCTGGCCTTTGCCTGAGAGGTCACGTTGGCCCTGCTGCCAGCCTCTGGTCTCACTCTCAGTCTGATCGGCTGTGGACGTGGTTCTGGATCTGGATCTGACATATCACATTTACAAATATCTCACGTGAACCAAATTCTGGTTTTGCATCTGCACACTCAGAACGATAACGAGCGTGAGGACTCGTGCACGCTCGCCGTTACCTCTCTTGGCTGCGGACGCTTTGGCTTTGCTCCGGACAGGTGACGTCTCTGAGAGGAGCAAAAACAATTAGTTTCCAATCATCTCTGGTGACACAGACATGAACGATGATCGACTTGTTGCAAATGAAACGTCAGCGTGTGCTGTCACCTGTCTTTTCAGAGGCTGCCTTCCTCTTGTGGCGCACGGCTGCAGGCTCTGACATAATGAGGAACGAGACGTGATTAGCCGCCTGAATAATTTGTTTTCTTACTGAAGTGCTGGCAGCTCCTGCACCTGACGGAGGGAGCTCCAGCCAAATGATGGTTTACCTTTCTTGGCAGCTGCAGCAGTCCTGGTTTTGTCTTTTGCAGCTGGCTCTGTGGAAACAAACGCACCACATGAACACGCTGGTACCTCTCAGTGCGCTCACGCCTCATGTCTCTGAGGAGCTGCATGTTTCCTGTTTTAAGCAGGACATTCGTTACCTTTCTTAGCCACTGCAGGACTTTTACTTTTCTCTTTTCTTGCAGGTGGTTCTGAAACAGAAAATACTTTTAGCACAAAATGTGAAATCAAACTGAATATTCCTGAGGAAAACCTCAAAGTTTATTCACCTGTCTTTGCTTTGCGTTCAGCAGCTTCTGGAACAGGTTGAATTAAGTGATTCATATCTTACTGAAGTGTGTAAATTCGTGTGTTTACAGAAAAACTTGCTGTCTGTATCATTTGTAACAAACCACATCGCTGAGCTGTAAACAGAAATTACCTTTCTTTGTCTTCTCTTTGCCCGCTGCAGGCTCTGAGGGGATAATTGCAGTGAAAAGGCCGTGCAGTTAATTTTCCATAATGAATGCAATGGTGTCGTTGTGCATCACTGTTAGAGGCTGCAGCTGCAGGATGTTACAGGAATTCTCCAGTTTTATTGATAAGTGAAGCATTCAGTACCTTTTTCTGAATCTGCAGCCTTGGCTTTCTTCTTTGCAGCTGGAAAATATCAGATATTAGTTTTGTTCACGCAGAAATTAAGAGAGAAATAAAGATTTATGTGAGTTTAAAAGTTTGTACCTTTCTTGATGGACGCAGCCTTCACTTCTGCCTCAACAGCCGCTTCTTTAACAGAGCAGAGTTTCATGAAATCAGTAATTAATCATCCAGTATGTGTTTAGAATGTAAATCAGAGTTTCACATGTTCATCTCAACAGTTCAAGTCAAAGTGGTTTAAACTGTGCGTTAAAGATATCGAAAAGGAAATACATCAAAAATAAAATGCAAATGAAAACATTTTAAAATAAATCATAAGCTTAAAGTTAACAGATTTGAAATGAGTCTTCTACTTTGGAGACGTTTGTTGTCCCTCAGCGATGCACAGCGGCGTATGTTGCTGGTGTTTGACGTTACCTTTATGATTATTAATATTATGTTCAACACTTGAAAGACTTTCCATCATTTTTTGCAGCGTTAAGTCATCTGCAAGCCTGTTTTATGATCATCTGCTGCCTTGCCTGCTAAAAATCTGCTCAACATTTCTAACATTTTTAAATGTAAAATCATTTTCCAAATATAAAATCAAGGTTTTGTACATCTTTGAGTGACTCAGGATTCCTCACACACACAGTTCAAAGCTTTGAATCTGCACGTCCTGTGAGGCTGATTACTGTCTCTGTGTTACAAATGTTTGGTTAAAGAAAGATGAGGATAAGGTCACTTAGTCGTCTACTGGCTCTCCTCACTCTGGACTGGAGCTTCAGCTGGAGTCTGGACCTCAGGCTGAGCAGGAGACTCTTGTTCTGTGGCCTCTGGTTGGACCGGTTCAGCCGGTGGAACTGGTTGGACCGGTTCAGCCACTGGGACCGGTTCCGGTTGAGGCTGCATCACCGGCTGCACTGGCGGCTGATACGGCTGATAGTGGGCGTAGAGCGGCTGCATCGCTGGCGGCGGTTGTTGCTGGTAGAGAGGCTGCTGAGGAGGAGCTCCGGGGTGGACGGGGTGAGCGGTCAGGACAGGAGCAGAAGGAGCTGTTCATACGTTCCAGCAGAGGAGACAGAAAACATGTCAACAGAGCAGCCACGGGCTGATGTCAGGTGACTTACGGTTGAGAGGACGTACCTGACATGGTGGGAGGAGGGTACGGGTTGTCTGTGATGATGTGATGAACTGGAAGATGAAGCAGGTCGACAGTTAGACAGAAGACATGTTTGAAGCAGGACGTCATAAAATCTGATTCCTTCTCCCTCTTTGATAACTTGAGTTCTTTCTGTCACTCACCGTACCAGCCGGGTGGAGACGGGCAGTAGACGGGTGCAGGTCTGCAGGGTCCAACTGAAACACACCAAAGCAAATCGTTCAAAAAGACTGTTTGCATTGAGTGCAGTAGATTTACTCTGCAGTTACTACATGAAAACGAAGTATTTTGATGCTCATACTTTCCTGTTTGAATGCAGGACTTTTAGATGTAACATGTATTTCTACACTGTAGTTACTACTGTTACTGAGTTCAAATATCTGAGTACTTCTTATATCTCTGATGTCGTACATGTACCTTTGTACAGGTAGCTACTCTAAAAACCTTTTTAACAAACAGCAGCTGTTCTACCTTCTTGTCCAGACTCTGTGACCTCCTCTTGCTTTTTGGTCTCTTTCTCTGTGGAAGAAAAATGATGATGATGATGAAAAACAGTGTCTCTCTCAGCTGCTGTTGTGCCCCTCTCTCCCTCTCTCTCTCTCTCTCTCTCTCTCTCTCTCTCCCTCTCTCTCTCTCTCTCTCTCTCTCTCTCTCTCTCCCTCTCTCTCTCTCTCTGTCTCTCTCTCTCTCTCTCTCTCTCTCTCTCTCTCTCTCTCTCTCTCTCTCTCTCTCTCTCTCTCATCTCACACCTGATGACTGATTCACTTACTTGTTTTGGAAGTCTTGGTCTTTTCCACTTTCTTGGCTTTTTATTGGAATTTAGAAGAGAAAACGTCTCGTTAATCAAAGTTGTGACAACGTTGTGATAGAAATGATGAAATACTGTTTATGCGCTGACGACTGACTCAACAGATCCAGATTTGTCCGCTTGCTGGGTTTTACTCGTGATCTTTGTGAAGCTTTCTTTGTAAATTTCTCACAGTTGAGGCTCAATTTAGAAGAATATTTGTTGGACAGTCAGATGAGAAGATTGATATCATTCTCATGTCTGTGCGATAAATCACTTAGCTTAGCATAAAGACTGGAAACAGAGGGAAAGCCAGCTGTTTTCCTCTGTTCCTTGATGCTAAGCTAAGCTAACAGCTGACCGGCCTTCGTAGATAAAGGGCCGCAGTGACTCTGAGTACCTCTGAGAATTGTGGGAATTCTTCTGATCCTCCTGATTTTTGGCTCCAGACTTGCGATTCTGGGAAGAGCTGAATGAAAACACACACACGGTTAAACTGATCACAGCACAAAGAGGACGAGGATGAACGATTGCATTCAGTTTTCAGGACAGAGGTTGTGTGAATATGGCACATTCCTTGTTACCTTTCCTTTTAGGCTTTTCGTCCGTCTTCACAGCTTCACGCTCTGAAAATAAGAATAAACAGTCCTTTGAAACCAGAGGAGTGTGATGAGACGTTTCATGGCTCTAACATAATTAAATTGAATGAAAAATCTGTTATCGGTACCTTTTCTCCTCCTGACCGCTGAAACCTTCCTCGGAGCCTCTGAAAACACAAACATCAGATCACAGACTTAAAACTGGAGAACTTCTGCTCTACAGATCTGAATCTTGCATCACTTGCATCAGGAAAGCCAGTCTGAACACACGGTGAATGTGAATGCAGCAGGGTGACACAAACCTTTCCTGTCTCGTGTCTTGGCTGCAGCCTCTTTGGTCTTTGCAGAGACGACGCAGGGACACGCTGAAGTCACAAAGCATGAAGTTTAACCTCCAGTGTCGGTAGGAGTGAAGAAACAGCTGTGATCATCCTCATCTCTCACCTGTCGCTGCGTCTTCCTCAGGTTCAGGCACGGGTTTGATCACATCCACCGTCGCCTTGTCCTCCTCGTCGTCATCTTCATCGTAATCCTCCTCTTTTTTGTCTTCAGGTTCGTCCACAGTTTTCTTCAGCTCGGCTGAAGTCGGCTCTTCGTCCTCTCCCTCGTCCTCCTCCTCGAGGGCAGCAGGCTGACTGGTGACTGAGGGTGAAAGCAGCAACTCTAACATTTCTATTCACCTGTAAGGAGGCTGCTTCCTGGACAGCACTCGAGGTTTTCTGCTTTAACTTGAGTATAAAAACAAAGTTAAAGGAGTGATTTTTTTTTGCCGCCATCCATCCGTCTGTGAATCCAGGGTTTTCTGTCTTGGTTGAACCTGAAACTGCAGCTGCAGAAAGACTGAACAGGAAACGTCAGAAACATCAGATTTAAACTGTTTGATTTGTTCTGTGTGAGACTTCAGGACATCATGACGTGCGTGAAACCGACCTCACATGAACGCCGCTGGATTCATTTTGTTCATTTGTTTCCACTTTTAACAAATATCTTTGAACTGTTTTGCAGCAGTTTTCTGATTCATGGCTTCATGATTCCTTTAAAACACTAAATATCAGACTTTACTTCAGCTGAAATGACGCCACACTCTGTAAATCTGACGGGTTTTAGAAGAAGAGAAGCATGACGTGTCTCACTGGGTGTCACAGGAGGAGTGATGGATGAGTGATGCTCACCAGTTTCTTCACCTTCATCCTCCTCAGACTCGTCTTCATCAGCAGCCTGTCTGACGTCGTCCTCCTCGTCCTCGTCCGTGTCTCCCTCAGCCTTTACTGCCTCCTCCTGGACAGTGAACGCTGCTGCACTGGCTGCTACAAACACAGAGTATCAGTGGAGTATTCAGAGTGTTTATACTTAAGTAAAAGTACTAACAGCAGACTGTAAAAGTACTTTGAAACAGGACTGAAATTTTATTTATTTTCTTCCGTAAATCAACAGAATAAAGTTGTGTGTTTTATTAAATTGATATAGAAAACATGATGAATATGTACAGAAAAGTTTTCCTATCATGTATTATTGGTTTGATATATCGTCAATATTGATTTAGAGGCTGAATTGAACTTTTTGTCTTTATTGTTTCACATAAAGATCATTTGAACTGTCAGCCAATCAGAAACCAGCGTTTCCTCTGGCAAGGAGACTGTAAAATAACTCAAAATGAGAAATCCATAATTCTGGACGATACCTGCTAACAAGACGTCATCATAATCTTCATCATCATCTTCCTCATCTTCATCATGCTCTTCGTCATCCTCGCCCGCTAAGGCCTCTGATGTGAGTTCTTCATCTTTTTTGGTGTAAACAAATGTTTCTGTGATCTGTTTCTCGTCGTCTCGATCGAATTCAAATGAGCTGCTTTCGATATCTTCATCATCTTCATCATCTTTATCATCTTCATCGGTCGTGTCATAGGAGATGTCGTCGCTGAACTCAGATTCTTCATCTGTTTTAAGAGCGATGTCATCCTCATCATCCTCATCCCCTAAGACTCCGCTGTCTGTGCTCTCTAAGGGAGGGACTTCATCTTCCTCCTCCTCCTCTTTATCATCATCATCATCATCATGGATGTCCTCTTCAATGACATCATCGGGTTTGCGATGATCGTCCTCGTCTTTGTCCAAGTCGAGGTCTTCATCTGTAAGGTCTTCCTCATCATCTTCATCGTCTGCAAAGTGTTCAGAGGAGGCGACGGAGATGTCCTCGTCTGATTGGTCCAGATCATCATCTTCATCCTCATCGGCAACTTTGGCGTCTTCTTCCAGGTGTTCGTCATCATCATCATCTTCGAGGTCAGGCAGAGGAGGAAGATCAAGCTCCAGGTCGTCATCGCTGTCATCTGCAATGACGTCATCGCTATCAGACGTTGTGACACCCTCAGCTAATCTGTCATCTTCATCGTCTTCATCATCAGTGGAAAGAGGTGCAGACTCACTGATGTCTGAGGTGTCAGTGAATGCATCGTCACTGGTATCATCTTCATCATGTTCTTCTTCGTCTTTTTCGTCATCTTCATCAGGCAGAGGGAGGTCTTCGTCGCTGTCTTTGACGTCAACAGGTGTGTCGGACTCAGGAGAGTCTTCATCCTCAGAAGTGGAGACAGGTTCAGGAGAAACTTCATCATCATCTTCATCAGCAGCATCTGCCTTCTCTTCCTCCTCCTCCTCCTCCTCCTCCTCCTCCTCCTCATCGTCATCTTGGTCAGCCTCTTCTTCGGCTGCTTCCTCTTTCATTTCATCTTCATCTTCATCAATCTCGGCAGCAGCTGCTTCCTCCTCATCCTCTCTTGGTCCTTCTTCCTCTCCCTCCTCCTCTCCTTCCTCCTCATACTCTTCCTCCTCCTCATACTCTTCCTCCTCGTCATAATACTCCTCTTCCTCGTCATAATACTCCCCTTCCTCATCATAATACTCCTCCTCCTCCTCCTCCTCCTCCTCTTCTCCGTCCTCTAGTTCTTCCTCCTCTTCTGCATACTCCTCCTCCTCCACCTCCTCCTCCTCCTCCTCCTCCTCAGCAGCCTCCACGCGGTCTCCCTCCTCTTCCTCCTCCTCTCCCATCTCCTCTTCCTCGACGACTTCGACCGCTGGTGGTTTGGTCTTTGCTTGCATACTTATAACTGTAAGAAACACGTTAATGTCACGGTGGTGACGTTTCTAAGCGTCAATCAAACCAGTCAAACACTGAACGAAGTCGCTCCAGCTGTGTCAGTAATCACCTCTGATGCTGCAATGGATGAATTCAGGAGGTTTGATTGGTCATAGATAACGTTCAGATGTATAGAACTGTCCCTGTACAATGATGGTAGAAAGGAGCAACTCCTCCTGAACGAGCAGTCTGTTACTCGTTAGTATTTATAGTGCTGGACGCAATTAAATGACTACTGAAGTAATGAAATGTAACAGCAGTGTAATTACAATGAAAATAATATAAAATGTATGTACAGTGTATTTTACAGCCTAGTTACAAAACTTAATGTTAACTTAAAGCAGCTTGAACTGATTTTTGGCCACTTGGAGGCAGCGCAACAAGCTTAAACACAACAATAAGTGTTAAGAGATAGATATGGAAGATCTACACGGAGCAGAAGCTTTAGAGACACCTGGCCACGAGAATCAGGTGATGTGGAAGAGGGCGCTAACACTTAGCGTGTGAAGTAGCTATGAAATCAGACGTATATGTTCTTATCTCAGTCTATCATCAAAAAGGTTTCCTGTTCTTCTCGTGTGTAAACAATCAAGAAGTACAAGTACGAACCTTTACTCCGGGACGGGAGAAATTCTCCTAAAACACAGAAAGAATAATCAAAATCAGCATCACGAGAAATGAAAACTGCAGATTTTACTGGTTCATATGTGTCACTGCTTGGATGCTTCAGTTTTAGTAGAACATCTGAGCAGAAGCGTTTGTCAGAGGAAGTTAGTGGTCGCCTTCTTATGAGAGCAGATATCAGGACACAAAACATCGGTTTGAGTCACAGGTAGTGATTTACTGTTGAGTTAATCAACACGTTCATCTAAAATCAGAAAATACCTTTGGCTCTCTTAATCTTCACCTCCACTTCCTCCTCCTCCTCCAACCATCTTGAATCTTTGAGATCGTTCATAGATCAAGTCAGCTTGAAACGGTCACATTAGTAACAATCAAGTCTCTGACAAGGTTGTGAACTACATCATGTTTGTCCTCCTACAGGCCCTCAGACACAGTTCATGTGTTCCTGAGAGGTTTTAACAGAACAGAGCAGTCACTCAACTACGTCCAAGGTAGAGGAGTCTTGGTGCCATATCAAGCTGAAGATGCACTAAAGCATTACTGTGCTATTATTATTAATTTTTTCAATCAAAGTTTAAACATCGTACACCTTCGGTAAAATAGACTTGAACTGTGGCGAGTCAGTAAATTTAACTTAATCTTGAGGAGAACATGTTGGCCAGACACTCAAACTCCCCAGAGAACAAAACACATCAAGAACAGCACATGTAAGCAGCATAAAGACGACATTCATAGCAGCGACGAAGGCTTTTTCATCTGTCTGTCTGCAGCAGGATGCGACAGGAAACAGGATACGTTCAAAAATGTAATCAATACAAACCTTTCTTTCTCACTGCGTATAGGTTTCCTGTGGAAGAGGACAGACAAGCGTCACCATTTCATGAGATAAACCAGCGTTAATCCAGCAGTGGAGAAGAAAGTGTGGCCACAGTGAGCCCAAAGCGACACCATCACCATGTTTGTTTAGTCCAACCAACAGTCCAAAGCTCCACATTATTACAAATACATTCAAATTATTAACAGTAATTCAAAGAAAAGCAGCAAATCAAACACCTGAGAAGATCAAACATCACATGATTTCGCCTTAAAAACGTCTTAAACGATCATCAGGATCCCTCGACTGATTAACGAATGGACTAATCGTCTCAGCTGTACCTTTATGTACCATTGGCTGGTTTAATCTACAACAAAACATCATATTTTATAAGCTTCACGTGTTTTGTGTGCAGAAATATGAATTTGCAAAGTAACTTGTAAGTAAAGCTGTTCAATACACACATTGCATAGGAGGGTTTTCACGCCTTTCACTATTGTTTTCTTTGCTGTGTGCATTGTGAGCGTACCTTCATCTTCTTCAGGAGCAACCAGGTTGGCAGCAAATTTTAAGACCATAGTGAAGACGTTCGTTGATTCCTCCACGACATCGTTCACCACCTTCATGGGGTCTGAGCCCATCTTGCTGAGGCCTCCTGGAGGAGCAGGGACACGAACACACCAGCTGATCAGTGTGACTGAAGCTGTTTTCCTGGCCAAACATGTCCAGGTCCAGTAAGAGCTTCTGAACTCTTACTCATACATTTCCTCAGTGCAAGCAAAGCTCTCATTCATTGCAGTGAGGAGATGTCCAAAAACTCTAGAGCGAAAGGTTAAACTGAGGTGGAGCTACAGGAGCTGGACTCAAACAGGAGTCGATCGATATCGTACCAGGAGGAAGAATCACCCACCGTCCAGTTTAACCGCTGCAAAAAGCCTCATACAAAAGCACTGAAACAACCACAGTGACCCTCTTTCATCAAGTTATTATTCAAGGGCTCTAATCTGCCTTGAAACGTATATCTAACACATCTTGACTTTTCTCATCAGATTTAAGGTTTAATGTGTCGTAGTCAACACAGTAAACAATTCTTCAGATGAAAGCATTTCAATAGAAACTTGTTTCCAAGGCGGTTGGATGAAAGAGGATCTGTGTTCATTTGGAATCAGGGCAGTTAAACAGAAGTGGATCCCAAACTGATGATCGTGAAGTAAGAAAACTAAATATTTGGGGTTTTTTTTTCCTTATTTAGACATTATGTAATGCACATAATCTCTGTATTCAATGCATTTTTCATGAATTAGTGTAAACCCACAGTGAATATTTTTGCATACTTCACAGTTTTCTGAGCCCTGAATGCAACCAGATTTACACAAAAAGCAAACAGGCAAAACAAAAAGAGAAAAATGTTTAAAATAATAATAATAATAAAAAAAAAAGATTGGCAGGAAAATGCATTTTCCAGGCAGAGATTCCAGATGAGACTGATTTCTTATTGGATAGGACATCTTCCAGGAGCGTGTTGCTAAATCAAGCCCACCTGAAGTCCTTTAAAAATATTCAAAACTTTTATTTTTCTTCCAGGTTGGAATCAAAATACCTGATAAACATGTTAAAAAAATGATGCACATCAGAAATATCTCATCCACAACTTAAACTACAGCATATCTGAACAGAATGTACGAGCTTCTTTACTCTGCAGACTTTGCTATGAAGTCCTTCCTAACATTGATAGCTAACATTAGCAGTCAATGTTAGGTAATTAGTGGTTTTTTTCAGCGACTTCACAAAAAGCTTCTGGTCTGAGGAGTTAGTAGCAGACAGGTTGTCTTGCCTCTACGGCCTGAATCCTTTAAAACCTTCCTGACGGCAGGAGGTGGACGACCTGGTTGGACGAGAGACACAGTGGCAATAAGCAAAGACATTTAGCACAGCTGTGAAGCAAAAACAGGAGAGGGGAAGGAGAGAAGGGGGGTGCTGCTTAATGAAGAATGTCTGTGTTCCTGCTGTGACGGCGTGATGATGGTAAGGCGGTGACATGCAGACGATGGTTAGAAACATGAATTCTAATTAACACTGTGGCAAAAAGGACAAAAGAGAAGTGGATTCCTGCTGAAATCAGTGCAGACATCGATTTGTTCTCATGTTCTTTTGAAATGTGAATATGAACAATATTCAATGAGAAATACTGTAATCTAGAGGAATGTATGCACTGCTAGGTTTCAGTTTTGCTGGGTTATTCTGGTTTCTCGCATGACTTTGCATTAATTAATAAGTCAGGAGGCAGTACAGGGTTAGATCATGGAGTAGAGTTAAACACATTAGAAACTAAAGCTGCAAGCAGCGCTGAACGGACCCTCACACCAGTGTACGACCTCGTCGGGTATTTTTGAGGTATTTTCTGTCTGTGAGGAGAAATGGAACCAACGCTTGCAACTTGGTTTTGTCGCTGTTACAGAGAAACATAGGAACAAGTAGAGTTAGTTCTTTATGTCAGAGCAGTTCAATGTCCTCCACAAATGACACGTCAAGATAAAATATACTAAAGTGAAGGGAAAGAAATATGCAAAAAAACAACATTAATGATAACACAGGATGGACGGCTGACTGTTGGCTGCTTCTTAAGTCTGTCAACAGGAAACAAGGCTTTCTGCTTCCATGATGATTGTGGTAATTAAATGCACTCCCAGAATCCACTTATGCTACACGATTATGGATAATTTGTCACATAATTCCTTACGTACTGTAAACTTGAGGCACATTTTAAGCTGTTTTTGCAACAACATGGGCCTGAAACCGGTCTGAGTGCCACTAACGAGCTGAATCTCACTCCAAATTGAGTACACCTGGCACCAAATGAGCCAGAGCCAGCCCACATGTGGGCCTCTGGTGCTGGAGCAGCACCCAGTGTGCCAACACCAATCTGCCTGACTCGGCTGGCTGAGTAAAAGCTGGCTGTACCCAGTATGAAAATGTATATTTATGAACTCCCAGGACTTTCTCAATTTCAGTCAACAAGCAAAAACATTCATCCGTAGCTCTTCTTCAGTGTGCAGGAGTGAATACACACCTGTATCAATGGACAGCACAGCAAACACCTCTCCATACCTGAAATGGTCTTGTAGTCCGTCAGATCAAACATGATGACAAAAACACAAGACCATGTAATGATGAGAGCCAGAACCAAGATCCAGGCCAGTGGGGAGCTGAAGGTTGAGTACAGGTCATCTGTGAAAGTTTTCTTGGAGCCTCGACCCAACACCTCTCCGTTTTTGCTGTCGATGACCATGGTGGTGGTGGTCGACGACCTCGCTGAGGAGCAAAGAAACGGTGGTCAGATACGGTGCGTGACACGCGGCCTCTGTAGAATAGTTTTTAATCCCATAATATTCCAGGAAAATCTACATATACGAAGTTGGTCCAATGGTACAATAAGCAGGACTTGATGTTTTTCCTGTCACTGATATTAAATTTAACTTAAGCTTAAGCTTAAATTTATTTATTTATATTAATTGCTCTTGCAGAGTTGAATGTGAATGGACACAGTCAGTGTTTCTTCCAGCATTTAGTGGTATTTTCCACCATCAGCCCACACATAAACAGAATAATTTAATTGTCCATCATTCATATTTTCACTCCATCCAACTTTTGCTTGATCTGTTGTTATTCTCAAATATTAAGACAAGACAGCAGCCATGTCACAGAAAACAAAGCAAGATGACACATAACTAGACAGTTTACACACCAGCGGGATTAAATTGATTGGCCCTGTGCTTAATCACTGGGCTAATCAATTAGCATATATCTAGTCTGTGCTATATGCCTCTCATGTAGCATATAGCATCCCCAGATGTTGAAGTTTGAAAAACCCAGAAAAACAGTGAATGATATCAAAACAACAAACAATCATCAGTCCATTATCTGTTAAAGAATCTGACGGTTACCCCGTGACTCAAATTATACACATGCTAGTTATGCTACATGTTAGCAGACATGTATTTAAGCTACATACCCTGAAGACATGGAGCAACATTAGCGTTTGTTTAGAGACATGGTGCTGTCCACCAAATGTCCAATATTTACTCATTTTAGCTCTGTTTTAGTCTCCACCAAGTCCAGAGGAAAGTGTCTGCTCTTTAGCTTAGCTGCCACATGCTCCACTTTCTTCACAAGCTAGCTGCTATCTTTGTCTGCCTCTTGTTTGGTGCTGTGCTCGCATTGTATCTTTGGACACAGATTTTCAATGGTGCATTTCATTTTTTGCTGTTTGTTGAATAAAGAAACATGTTAATAGATCAGTTTTATCATGTAAAATCAGTGACAGTGTAGCTGCTAAATTCACTGTGGGTGTTTTGGGAACGTTCAGGCCACCTGTTGACCCTCTTCAGCGCACTGTTGGCAGCTACTGTAGGTTACTCCATTACTGCTGACTCAAACAGCTTAGCAGCATTCTAAACACACAGACACACACACCTCTGTCCAACCTCATTACAGGTCAGTTCCGTAGATGAAACCTCCTGGTGGCTTCTGTAGGACGTTTGAGTGAATGTGACTAAATGTTCTGAAAAATGTGCTTTTTGTGCCAAACACCAAACTCAAACTTCTGCCCACAGTGAATGAATGGACGGCCTCTCCGCTATATGAGCCATTGCATGGTGGCCTGTGGAGGCTGATTTCAGTCTTTATATTTATTAAGACTTTGCAAAGTTCCTAAAATACACAAACTACACAAGAGCATTTATATTTCTGTACCCACTCATTGACAAATAGACTACAACTCTGATTGGAGGCTTCCCGGTTCCACCATCGTCTCCACTGAGGTATTTTTATGGTGCCCAGTACAACAGTACAGTTTCACAGTTTTCAACAGTAGTTTTTATGGTGCCCAGTACATTTGATATGGATCAAATGTTCAGTCCATACGATTTAAGGGACCTTCATGACTATTTTTACTGTCGGGTCAAATTATTGCTCCGTGGCCATCATCAAGGCAAAATCCACTCTCCCTTTTAATGATATGGCAATAAATCACTGAAACCTTGAAATCAAGGTTTGATTTTTCCACTGACCCTTTGATCTTTGCTCAGGTGCCACCATTGGGCCAAAATTCAAGCAACACTCTCAAGATTACACCCAGCATATCCATTTGGCCATGACTGGGCATTAAAACATTAATAACTTGTGACTTTGACGCCTCTGTTGACCACCACTTTCTAAACTCTAAATGGTTTGACCAACCATCCATGCACGATTCCTCCTTTTATGGCTGATCTGTCTCCACACTGTGGATGACATTTCTGTTGATACTCTCTCCGTGTATCCATGACAGCTGAGCTCAGGGCAGTCATTAGGAGCTAGCGGTTGCTCACTCAGTCAGAATACAGGGAAGTGTAGTCATAACATTTCCTTAATGAGTGCACAGAGCTGAACAAAGTGCAGCAGAGACCTTTATGATCTGCCTGGATGAGCGTGGCGGTGCTATTAATCAGGTTAGGAAGCTGCTGTTTCCATGTTTAAAACTAGCATGAGTGTTGTGCATCCACTGAAATGTTAATGTTGATACTGCAGACCGTCCACTTAGACAGTTTCAGATTCAATAATGAGTATGAGGGAATGGATTACACATCACCATGAACAAAAAGTGCAGACATTACATGCGTCATGATGGAATACAGTATAACTACCTCCATTTACAGTCACAAGTTTATGTTTGATCTGCTCTCTACCTCACAGACATCAATTCACTTCCCCAACTATGGACCATTTCCACAGCAAAAGCTAAATTGTAAATAATCCTGACTTGTATATTCACTTAACTGTAGTAACTCCCACAATTTCTGTCAAAAACTACACATATTTAGTCTATACATTGAATAGCCCTTGATATAAATAATGTAAAGGAAGGAGCATTGCAGTATCACCACATTTAAGAGATTTTAACTGGTTTGATTTTATTACCAAAAGACACCAAATGGTTCTCATGTGTAGTTTCATGTTCACGATATTCTGAGATAGGTATTCAGTAATAAATGTTATCTCCAACAGGGTGAAGAGCTTCTATGCTTTTATAGTCTAGTCACTCCATCCTCTGTGAACGGCTGAGCCTTTCCAGGATGCCCCTTTCATACCCAATCATGATCCTCTCACCTGTTACCGATCAGCCTGTTTACCTGTGGAATAACAGGTGTTTTTGGAGCGTTCCACATCTTTCAGTCTGTGAAACGTGTTTCTGCATCAGATTCAAAACAAGCAGATACTTACAGAAATCAATGAAGCTGATGAGGAAGAACATTAAATATATTGACTTTGTGCTGTTCTCAGGTCAGTTTCTGTCAGAGAGGATCAGCAGGTGATCACATTCTGTTTTATTCATGTTTTGCACATCATCCAAGCTTTCAACCAAACGTCACTGTCCTCATCACAGCTGGAGTTTGTTCAGTTGTCATTATCATTCTCAGTTTTCATCTCCAACTCGATCCACTGATGAAGACCCTGAGATGTGTTTGAAAGTTTAAGACAAGCTGATAAATGGAACGTGAGTTAATTAAGATAATTTTGTAAAACATAACTTTTAATCTTGAGAACTTCAGTTAGTACATGTATGTTGTGATCATAAGAAAGAAGTCTTATCTCAGGGAAAACCATCATCTCGTTACCTTCATTAAGGAACCTACACACCCACACAGGTGTTAGCTGGCAGGTTGATTAGCTCCCTCTTCAGGTAAACGATGGGCAGATCTAAGCTGAGATCCACAAACTCCTTTTACTTTTAAGAATATAGTGTTTTTCCAACCGTGATGTGTCAGAAGGTGTCTCATTCTAACAAGTGCGCCAAAATAAAGTGGAGGGTCGTACATTCTGCACACATCCTTTCAGCGAGAAGCCATTTAATTAACTAAATGCAAACACCTGCGTGTGTGTATGTGTTGATTAAGCAGTGATCTTCATGAGATGTCTTGATAACCAGCTTTAATAGCAACAGCAGCTGCTTTCTGCTTTCAACCCCTCATTCGTCTCATTTCGGTCTCCATGCACAAAGGAGAGTTTACACAGAAACAAGCTGATGTGATTACATCCACCGAGAGTGTTGATACTGACTGATCCTGCACAGCACTGTATATGTCACAGGGCTCTTAAAGCTGCATTACAAATAGCCGATACGTGATAGTGCCATATTTTTAGATCCCTCCAATCATGAAATTCCCCTACACACCAGACAGCACAACATCAGAGGGACTGTGTGCAAAACAAAACATGCAAAGCCCTGCAAGAGCTTCGTCTGTACATTATGACATTATGTTGAAACTGAACACTCGGTGTGATGATACTTTACCTTCAACTGCTTCAGTCATAGTTTCAAAATAAAAGCTCTGTTCCAACAGTAAGTCCCTTGTGCAGATTATGTTGCCATGAAAGCAAATATTTATAGTAGATCCTCGACTCCTCTGTGCGATTTAATCCCAGTGTTTAATTCCAATCAGGCAGCGTCATGTGAACGGCTGCTGCTGAGGACATGTGGAAAACCCAAACCGTCCGGCCACCACTGGTAACACTACACCTCTTTTTCCACCCTCATTACTTAAATCTGCATTTTCCTGTCTTGTTCCAGAAGTCAGAAACTTTTGATGGGTCCAGGTTATTGCGAGGTGGTCCAGAGAGCCGACTTCCGTCCCGGTGGATGAGGCTGGGGAGACAGACGGAGACCAAGTTTAGGTGGTCACTGTCTTTGCCCTTTGGCTGGTTGCAGATAGAGCAGCCTGCCCCTCCTCTGCCCACTCTGACAGAATTAGATCGACCACGGGGACTGACGGACGATGGAAGGGAAAAAGAGGAGAGAGTTTCATGGTAACTTTATCCCACCGGCCAGTGTTGCTGCTGAGTCACGTGATTACAGTGTGGACAGTAGTTTCACTCTAGAAATAAGTTGAATCTAACTCAGAATCTCTCAATCAGTCTTGTTTGAAGTGTCTTTGGATCAGTGTGAATAAAACTCTGAAAATAATTAGGTGCTGTTACATTCAAGCCGTGTTCCTGAGCCTCAGGCCCTGAGTTATTCTTAGCGCGGCTCGCTGCTGCTGGTATTCTGCTTCGCCTTTTTAGGCCAGAGGCGTGACCTTAACACCCGTCCCCCCAGCCCCCACAGCCCATGTTAACTAATCCCCCTCCTCCAGACCTCCACTGCACTGCAGAGCTGTCATCAAGTACGGAGAGAGAGGGAAGATCAGGATGGTGAAGTGTTGGCAATATACTCTAATACCCCTTTGACACTGGACCAAAAAGCCCACCAACATGTGGCTTTTGTCTTCAGTGGTAAAGCGTCCAATCAGCATTCATTCCCGAGTCAAGTGACTCTGCAGCAGTAATTCTGCCCATCAGCTGTGATGGAAACGTGACACCAACATGGACATGCTCATTTTCCGGCCGGATGATGACGTTGCATTGAGGTCTGGACGTTTGCGTGAAAATAACCTGTAAGATTATTTATTGTTTTAACAGTCAGATGGAACAAAATGCAATTTGTTCTTTGAATCGTCCAAGATGCGACACTGATAACGAGGAAGATAACGAGGTGAGAGCACTTGGCCTGTTTCCAGGGGAATCGTGCAGTTGGCAGTGAGTTGGAAAGAGAGACTGACGTAAACATGAAACATAACCACCGTAACGTTGCCACTGGCCTCCATGCTGCTTCCTGCTGTTTCCCTGTTTTCCAGCATGTTCTTGATTTCAAAAACAAAACAAACAAAAAAAAAAACAGGCAAACTCGTGTACTGACAATGAGAAGTTGTTTGTTTAAAGATGGAAACGTCTCATGCCATCATTGCACCACCACCGTTGTGCTACCGGCCGGCACTGGACCCTAAAACATCTTCACATACAAATGAAAAGGGATCTGAGCCAAAATGGCAGCTGAAACTTGGATCTTTATTTTTATGAGACCTTAACCTCATTTTTGACAGGAATCCATCACATTTGTTCATCAGCATTGAGCCACTTTTACAGAGAAAAACTACAGAAATTTATTATAATCACTGATGGCTATGAAGGGAAAACAAAGAGCACAAAGCAGCTTAGTTAACACAAACGTTTTGTAGATGGGATCACACATGACTCAAAACTCGTCAGACCAAAGCACAATTACTGCAGTTGTGAAAAACTTCAAGTCTATCTCAACACGACACTGACGTGCCCATTTGTGCACTGAACGGGTTAAAGGTTTCTGTCCACAGAGAAGCAACAGATGCCTTCTTAAAGCTGTTTCAGTGTTGTTTTCAGTGTCAGGGGATGGGGGACAAATCACAGCCCTTCTGAGTAAAAGTTTAGCTGAAGATAATTTGAGGCTTCAGCAGTGTGGGTGAGGTCAGTCGTGTGGATTTATTCAAACATTACAGAGTTTTTGGTGCCAGTTCACCTCTTTGTGTGACTGCCGATCCCTCCAAAGTCAGTCAAGTCTTTTAGATTTCGTGTTACTAAAACAATCCACATTATTCGTCTAACTCTGCATACTGAATATTACCTTCAGCTGGACTCACTTGGCCCAAACAGAGGGACTAATTACCGCAACCAAACTCCTTTTCAGTGCTCATTTGGGCAGATCATCACTGCTTTAAGACAGACTTGAAAAAATATCTTTAGGTCTCTTTTCAGCTTATGGCCTGTCTGCGCAGATCTGTTCTTCTTCATCACTTCATTGAGTCTCAGATAAAACATAAGCTCCACAAACATCTAAATCAGCCTTCACAACGTCTATAGTAATGACAATAATAACTATCCTACTGTTTTTACCTTTCTGCAGATGGTTAAACATATAATGCACAGCATTAGTCCCTTCAACAAGCATTTATTATGATAATACTGTCACCTGCTGTTATATTCCTTAGTGCTCTGTCGTGCTGCCGTCAGTCACAGCCTTCTCAGATCCTTTTGTCCAAAGGAACATCAAGACAGCGAGACCAACAACAGCAGGCAGCCTCCGCCAGTCACACAACCCTAAAGGAAGGAAGAACAGAGCAATTGATTTTGTTGACAGGTTACTATCTGCCGCCGCTCATCGAGAAAGTTATTACAAGTTATTATGTCGACCTATGACTCTGTTATTGTACACGTGGCCGAGTGAGCGGAGTTTAAAGACAGGCTGGAAAAAGCTGATCTGAAGGTCACGATTAGAGTCACACTTACATTTACACAGATTCCTGCAGGTTTGCCAGGAGAAGATCTGAAAGAAAGAAAGAAAGAAAGAAAGAAAGAAAGAAGAGTCACAACTGTTTGTAATAATGAAGCTACATCATGTGCATCATCTCAGAGTAAATCGAGTCATTACCCAGGAACCAGAAACTCCAAGAAACCTCTTGATCTCAGACCAGGCATGATCATTGCGTGAGCACGTCAGGAGATTGCCCTCATGGAACAGATAGTCCACAGTGAGGCGGACGTTCTGGTTGTTCACCTGTCTTCGGCTTTCGGCTACAACACAGTTAGGATTGAAGGTGTGATGCATCACCACCAGGATTATTGGTTTTCCATCTGTAAGCACACAGACAGCAATGACAAGATGAAACTTAGGAGTGGAGATTGTTTTGGTTTTCCCTCCATCGTAGCACATCGCACATGGGCGACCAAGCTGTGGCTCTTTTTCTTCATACATGTTGTGTTTGATGCTGAGCAGGAAGCCTATCAGAGCTTTAGAACAGCTGCCACCTGCATCTGGAAACTTGGTGTCTTCCTGGTAATCAATGATGTTGAATTTGTGGTTCTCACACCGCAGATTAGTCAAATTTCTCTGTACGCTTTCAGTAATCGGAGTGAAATTGGCCAAACAATGGCCGATGGCGTTTCCTACCTGGAACGGTCTCCAGGGCCTCGCCGATGTCCGTCCCAACTCGTGAAGCGACGGGACAGAAAAGCAGAAGGTAGTCACTTCTTTCAGGAGACTGCACTTCAGTTTGGCCGGACGACTTAAACTTTTCAACAATGGTGACATGAGCCCCTTGTGTGTTTCCCGCCAAGAAGATGAAGAACTTCTTCCATGACACTGAAGACAGAGAAGAATGTGTGAGTCCATCTTACCCTGTAAGATGCCGTAGTTTTGTCAAGTTTGGAGCCCATAGTTAATTCTTACTTCATAAGATAATTACAGCCACCAGACAGGATTTAATAAAAAACAAATCACCGAAATTTCATTTCCTTATGTGATGCTGTGCAGCACTGATAATGCAGAAACTGTCCAATGACAGTTTTGTTCTTTTACACTCATGGTTTGTTTGCAATACATCAAAGTGAACAAAAATGAATCAGAAGTAATCTGGGTATCATTTTCAATGTGTCCAGAGACCAAACGAGCCAGACTCCAGGTGAGACAGCGACCTCAGAGCAACAGACTGAATCTAGAATTCAGGAGTGAACATACTCAGAAACAACATCCTAATGTCACATGTTACTAAGGACGAGTCACTTTCTGATGCACATCCTGGTGTTTTCATAACATTCTGATAGTTACAATTATATCTGCATGAGCAGCTTGTAATGACTTCATGTATTTTATTGTCTTTATCACTGAAATACTGCAGTCTTGACAGAGCTGCACGTCATCAATCTATGACGTAAGTAGATTTGTTTTCTCACCAGTTGACTCTTCCTGCTCCACGTCTCTGAGGAAGAGATAAAGAAACACAGATGATCCTTTGCTCATTTATTTTCAACATCGTCTAACAGAAGCAAATAAGCCAAAGCAGGAAATACTCTGTACCCACACGACACCGTTCAAAATACCTCAGAGGGCTGTAAGTGCTCCGATGCATGGTGGAAGGTCAGCAGCTCACAGTCTCACAGGGATGATTTCAGCATACACGGACTGAAATAGTTTGAGAATTTCTTTGTTTTGTCTCTTGGATTTCTGTCCCACGTTCGGCTGGAAACCAGCTCCTCCCTGCGAGTGCAACACTTTCACTTTCACTTCAAAGCAGAAGTGAAAGTAAGGAGGAGCTGCAGAGCACATCAGCGTGACACTGCTGGTGCAATACTCTCTCACTGGCAGTTACTGTGTGTTTAGATTAGATACAGCCTTCACGTGTTGGATGGAGGGAGTCTGAGCACCGAGTGAGAGCAGGGTCAGCTTCAACCAGGCCATGTCTTCCTCATTATTCTTACTTACTCACAAGTGATTCATAATACACCAACACATTACTTTTTCATCTTTTACTGATGATTTCTTTGCAGTTATTTCATACTTTACCTTCTTTGTTGATGAGTTCATCATTAAGTCGGCTCTTGTATGACTGGTCGTTATCATAAAGTGCTCCACATTTTCTTGGCTTCATTGCTGTCTTCTGTCAAACCTGAGTCACCATGCAGCAGTTTTTTAAAGGAGACCTCACCATCGTCATCCTGACTGGACTCCCAGTCTCAGTCATATCGCCATCGTGCCACCACAGTTCTCCACAGTGAGGCTGGTAAAGACCTTCTCCTCATGTTAGGAGTACATCGCGTTTGTTCATCAGCAAAGCAGCAGAGACGAGCTCCACAAATATGATACAATCACTTCATTTGATTCATTCTTGTTTATTCTTTGTGATTAAAGCATAAAAGCTTGATATTTGAGTGAGCACAAAGCAGTGACAGTCATTACCTTCCAGAAATGGCTTGTCCTCATCAGAAACTTGATAATATCAGACCACACATGACTCTACGACAGACTTTACATTGAAATGTGTACATGCCACAAAAAGCACAGATACCGGGGTTGTGAAGTAACTTTGGACGTGACTCCGGCTTTCCGACATTCTCATAAAGGATTTTATCACTTACATTAACATCCAGTACAGTTAGGAGGAACAACTTCAGTAACCACAAACTTTTCGATTTTTTGAGACTGACGTATTCTCCAATCTCAGTGTTGAATAGTTCACAGTGAATATGGAATATAGTTTTTACATTACATGCCCAGCATTAGTTATAAGCTCCACAAAAATCTGTCTTATCCTTCACAATTACACTACAATAATAAGAGCACTAATCAGTTATTAGTATTAGTTATTATATATTTGTGGATGATTACATATGCATTAGATGGCACAATACTCTGCCCCTTCAGGAATCATTGATTGTTATAATACTTATAATACTGTCAGTCTGGGAGTATGTTGCTTTGAGTTTTCTAACACAGGCTTGTGACAGTCAGCACAGATCTTTGTTACTTTGGGATTAAATTGACGGCCAGAGTGATCACCAACACCACCACTCCTCCAATTACAACAGCTGCAAGCAGCAAATGACGGTTCCTCCAACCTAAACCAAAGAAAAACACAGGAATTAGTCATCTGATAATCCAAGATTTCTTTACAATCAGGGTTTTCGGTCATCAGTCCTGTCATATTTCTTGTTTTGACCTGGTGGACACAGCATAGACTCGGACCGACGTGTCTGTGCGTATTCGTCCAGTCCGCCAGTCGCTCGTACTCCCCAACGCTCATTTATGTAGTTTTGAGATTCACTGGCAAACAACCTGCTGTATTGTTTCCACATGAGAAGGTGTTGACTGGATACAATTTTACAACGATGTCGACTGCGCAAGCAACGCGATTGATCCACGATCAGACAGACTTCAGCCAATCTCCAGTTTAACCACACCATCACTGCAACTGTAACAAATGTGACAATACTCAAAATGTCTCAGAAGACTCAAAAATGTCCGTAACCTGTCCGTAACCTTTGAATCGTCCAAGATGCGACACTGATAACGAGGAAGATAACGAGGTGAGAGCACTTGGCCTGTTTCCAGGGGAATCGTGCAGTTGGCAGTGAGTTGGAAAGAGAGACTGACGTAAACGATATGAAACATAACCACCGTAACGTTGCCACTGGCCTCCATGCTGCTTCCTGCTGTTTCCCTGTTTTCCAGCATGTTCTTGATTTCAAAAACAAAACAAACAAAAAAAAAACCAAACAGGCAAACTCGTGTACTGACAATGAGAAGTTGTTTGTTTAAAGATGGAAACGTCTCATGCCATCATTGCACCACCACCGTTGTGCTACCGGCCGGCACTGGACCCTAAAACATCTTCACATTCAAATGAAAAGGGATCTGAGCCAAAATGGCAGCTGAAACTTGGATCTTTATTTTTATGAGACCTTAACCTCATTTTTGACAGGAATCCATCACATTTGTTCATCAGCATTGAGCCACTTTTACAGAGAAAAACTACAGAAATTCACTATAATCACTGATGGCTATGAAGGGAAAACAAAGAGCACAAAGCAGCTTAGTTAACACAAACGTTTTGTAGATGGGATCACACATGACTCAAAACTCGTCAGACCAAAGCACAATTACTGCAGTTGTGAAAAACTTCAAGTCTATCTCAACACGACACTGACGTGCCCATTTGTGCACTGAACGGGTTAAAGGTTTCTGTCCACAGAGAAGCAACAGATGCCTTCTTAAAGCTGTTTCAGTGTTGTTTTCAGTGTCAGGGGATGGGGGACAAATCACAGCCCTTCTGAGTAAAAGTTTAGCTGAAGATAATTTGAGGCTTCAGCAGTGTGGGTGAGGTCAGTCGTGTGGATTTATTCAAACATTACAGAGTTTTTGGTGCCAGTTCACCTCTTTGTGTGACTGCCGATCCCTCCAAAGTCAGTCAAGTCTTTTAGATTTCGTGTTACTAAAACAATCCACATTATTCGTCTAACTCTGCATACTGAATATTACCTTCAGCTGGACTCACTTGGCCCAAACAGAGGGACTAATTACCGCAACCAAACTCCTTTTCAGTGCTCATTTGGGCAGATCATCACTGCTTTAAGACAGACTTGAAAAAATATCTTTAGGTCTCTTTTCAGCTTATGGCCTGTCTGCGCAGATCTGTTCTTCTTCATCACTTCATTGAGTCTCAGATAAAACATAAGCTCCACAAACATCTAAATCAGCCTTCACAACGTCTATAGTAATGACAATAATAACTATCCTACTGTTTTTACCTTTCTGCAGATGGTTAAACATATAATGCACAGCATTAGTCCCTTCAACAAGCATTTATTATGATAATACTGTCACCTGCTGTTATATTCCTTAGTGTTCTGTCGTGCTGCCGTCAGTCACAGCCTTCTCAGATCCTTTTGTCCAAAGGAACATCGAGACAGCGAGAACAGCAGCAGGCAGCCTCCGCCAGTCACACAACCCTAAAGGAAGGAAGAACAGAGCAATTGATTTTGTTGACAGGTTACTATCTGCCGCCGCTCATCGAGAAAGTTATTACAAGTTATTATGTCGACCTATGACACTGTTATTGTACACATGGCCGAGTGAGCGGAGTTTAAAGACAGGCTGGAAAAAGCTGATCTGAAGGTCACGATTAGAGTCACACTTACATTTACACAGATTCCTGCAGGTTTGCCAGGAGAAGATCTGAAAGAAAGAAAGAAAGAAAGAAAGAAAGAAGAGTCACAACTGTTTGTAATAATGAAGCTACATCATGTGCATCATCTCAGAGTAAATCGAGTCATTACCCAGGAACCAGAAACTCCAAGAAACCTCTTGATCTCAGACCAGGCATGATCATTGCGTGAGCACGTCAGGAGTTTGCCCTCATGGAACAGATAGTCCACAGTGAGGCGGACGTTCTGGTTGTTCACCTGTCTTCGGCTTTCAGCTACAACACAGTTAGGATTGAAGGTGTGATGCATCACCACCAGGATTATTGGTTTTCCATCTGTAAGCACACAGACAACAATGACAAGATGAAACTTAGGAGTGGAGATTGTTTTGGTTTTCCCTCCATCGTAGCACATCGCACATGGGCGACCAAGCTGTGGCTCTTTTTCTTCATACATGTTGTGTTTGATGCTGAGCAGGAAGCCTATCAGAGCTTTAGAACAGCTGCCACCTGCATCTGGAAACTTGGTGTCTTCCTGGTAATCAATGATGTTGAATTTGTGGTTCTCACACCGCAGATTAGTCAAATTTCTCTGTACGCTTTCAGTAATCGGAGTGAAATTGGCCAAACAATGGCCGATGGCGTTTCCTACCTGGAACGGTCTCCAGGGCCTCGCCGATGTCCGTCCCAACTCGTGAAGCGACGGGACAGAAAAGCAGAAGGTAGTCACTTCTTTCAGGAGACTGCACTTCAGTTTGGCCGGAGGACTTAAGCTTTTCAACAATGGTGACATGAGCCCCTTGTGTGTTTCCCGCCAAGATGACGAAGAACTTCTTCCATGACACTGAAGACAGAGAAGAATGTGTGAGTCCATCTTACCCTGTAAGATGCCGTAGTTTTGTCAAGTTTGGAGCCCATAGTTAATTCTTACTTCATAAGATAATTACAGCCACCAGACAGGATTTAATAAAAAACAAATCACCTAAATTTCATTTCCTTATGTGATGCTGTGCAGCACTGATAATGCAGAAACTGTCCAATGACAGTTTTGTTCTTTTACACTCATGGTTTGTTTGCAATACATCAAAGTGAACAAAAATGAATCAGAAGTAATCTGGGTATCATTTTCAATGTGTCCAGAGACCAAACGAGCCAGACTCCAGGTGAGACAGCGACCTCAGAGCAACAGACTGAATCTAGAATTCAGGAGTGAACATACTCAGAAACAACATCCTAATGTCACATGTTATTAAGGACGAGTCACTTTCTGATGCACATCCTGGTGTTTTCATAACATTCTTATAGTTACAATTATATCTGCATGAGCAACTTGTAACGACTTCATGTACTTTATTGTCTTTATCACTGAAATACTGCAGTCTTGACAGAGCTGCACGTCATCAATCTATGACATAAGTAGATTTGTTTTCTCACCAGCTGACTCTTCCTGCTCCACGTCTCTGAGGAAGAGATAAAGAAACACAGATGATCCTTTGCTCATTTATTTTCAACATCGTCCAACAAAAGCAAATAAGCCAAAGCAGGAAATACTCTGTACCCACACGACACCGTTCAAAATACCTCAGAGGGCTGTAAGTGCTCCGATGCATGGTGGAAGGTCAGCAGCTCACAGTCTCACAGGGATGATTTCAGCATACACGGACTGAAATAGTTTGAGAATTTCTTTGTTTTGTCTCTTGGATTTCTGTCCCACGTTCGGCTGGAAACCAGCTCCTCCCTGCGAGTGCAGCACTTTCACTTTCACTTCAAAGCAGAAGTGAAAGTAAGGAGGAACTGCAGAGCACATCAGTGTGACACTGCTGGTGCAATACTCTCTCACTGGCAGTTACTGTGTGTTTAGATTAGATACAGCCTTCTCGTGTGGGATGGAGGGAGTCTGAGCACCGAGTGAGAGCAGGGTCAGCTTCAACCAGGCCATGTCTTCCTCATTATTCTTACTTACTCACAAGTGATTCATAATACACCAACACATTACTTTTTCATCTTTTACTGATGATTTGTTTGCAGTTATTTCATACTTTACCTTCTTTGTTGATGAGTTCATCATTAAGTCGGCTCTTGTATGACTGGTCGTTATCATAAAGTGCTCCACATTTTCTTGGCTTCATTGCTGTCTTCTGTCAAACCTGAGTCACCATGCAGCAGTTTTTAAAAGGAGACCTCACCATCGTCATCCTGACTGGACTCCCAGTCTCAGTCATATCGCCATCGTGCCACCACAGTTCTCCACAGTGAGGCTGGTAAAGACCTTCTCCTCATGTTAGGAGTACATCGCGTTTGTTCATCAGCAAAGCAGCAGAGACGAGCTCCACAAATATGATACAATCGCTTCATTTGATTCATTCTTGTTTATTCTTTGTGATTAAAGCATTCCAACATTCTCATAAAGGATTTTATCACTTACATTAACATCCAGCACAGTTAGGAGGAACAACTTCAGTAACCACAAACTTTTCGATTTTTTGAGACTGACGTATTCTCCAATCTCAGTGTTGAATAGTTCACAGTGAATATGGAATATATTTTTTACATTACATGCCCAGCATTAGTTATAAGCTCCACAAAAATCTGTCTTATCCTTCACAATTACACTACAATAATAAGAGCACTAATCAGTTATTAGTATTAGTTATTATATATTTGTGGATGATTACATATGCATTAGATGGCACAATACTCTGCCCCTTCAGGAATCATTGATTGTTATAATACTTATAATACTGTCAGTCTGGGAGTATGTTGCTTTGAGTTTTCTAACACGGGCTTGTGACAGTCAGCACAGATCTTTGTTACTTCTTTGGGATTAAATTGACGGCCAGAGTGATCACCAACACCACCACTCCTCCAAATACAACAGCTGCAAGCAGCAAATGACGGTTCCTCCAACCTAAACCAAAGAAAAACACAGGAATTAGTCATCTGATAATCCAAGATTTCTTTACAATCAGGGTTTTCGGTCATCAGTCCTGTCATTTTTCTTGTTTTAACCTGGTGGACACAGCATAGACTCGGACCGACGTGTCTGTGCATATTCGTCCAGTCCGCCAGTCGCTCGTACTCCCCAACGCTCATTTATGTAGTTTTGAAATTCACTGGCAAACAACCTGCTGTATTGTTTCCACATGAGAAGGTGTTGACTGGATACAATTTTACAATGATGTCGACTGCGCAAGCAACGCGATTGATCCACGATCAGACAGACTTCAGCCAATCTCCTGTTTAACCACACCATCACTGCAACTGTAACAAATGTGACAATACTCAAAATGTCTCAGAAGACTCAAAAATGTCCACTGACGCCATCACTGCACTGCAGTATATGTTACTTTGTTTTCACCTTCAAACCACTGGTCTACATAATGTATCTGAATGCTGTCCAGGTCTCTGACGGCATGTGATCCACTTCTTCATAGATTGAGGATTGTGGATTTTGTACCCAATCTGTTATACTGGAGTCCCACCAGTAAGGTATCACTACACAGCCAGTACGGACAGACCAACTCTTTTAATGTACACATGGCTATGTGAGTGAAGTCTAAAGACAGACTCATCTGAAATCTGAAGTTTACTGTTAACTTTGCACTTACTATTGCTTTGGGAGATCTGAAAAAAAGAAAGAAAGACAGACAGACAGACAGAAAGAAAGGTGAGGAACAACAGTTTGTAACTAGACAATTTCCCTGCGGGAAATTTTGAAAGGGCCACGGGGTCTACTGCCCGACCGCGTACATATACATTACATTATATGCCCATATGTCTGTTTATTTGTGTGTGGGAGCATGAGAGAGAAGTGCTCACAGAGGTACTGAGCCTCAGAGGTTGCCACAGCAACTTCAGAGCCCCTCCCAATCATGCTCTATGAGACACAGCTGCGCACGCACACACACGCCCCCTCTCAGCACTCAGGCACACATGCACTCAGAGAGAGAAAAAGAGACAGAGACAGAAGTGGCCGGGCTTAGAGGCTGCTAATTCAAATTCTGTAAGTCTCACACATTTTTCCAGCACATTGTGAGAGAGAGGACAAGTTTGTCTACAACTGTGGAAAAAATCATGCCTGTAGTGTGTAAACTGTGGCCGGGAGGAGCGTGGAAAGACAGAAAATCTGGACTTAAAAAAAGGCTCTCTGCCACTCTGACTACTTAGGCTCAGAGGTTGTCATGGCAACTTAAGCCGGTTGCCGTTGACGACAGGGGCAGACAGACTGGGGCAGACAGAAAAGCGGAGAAAACGAGCGATTTTCTGCCTCTGCACTCCTCTCACGTTTGGGCTTCTCCTGAGAGAACGGTAGCTCCTATCAGAAAAACAAAAACACCGTGGGCGCCTTGAGGACTTCCTGAACGATTTGGTGTAATTTTGTGTTTCTACAGCAAATATTGTGGACACAGTCGCGAGTTGAAAACGGGGCTCCTTTCTGCTTCTCTCCGAAAATCTTTGTATTGGAGTGCATGGAGAGCAGAGACAGACGTGGCCGCGCTTAGAGGCTGCTAATTCAAATTCTGTAAGTCTCACAGATTTTTCGAGCACATTGTGAGAGAGAGGACAAGTTTGTCTACAACTGTGGAAAAAATCACGCCTGTAGAGCGTAAACTGTGGCCGGGAGGAGCGTGGAAAGAGCAAAAATCTAGGCGTTTTTTTCGGCTCTCTCCCACTCTAGCGATGATGTCACCCACTCTAGCCTCTAACTGTCCGCGCAATACACACCCATTGAAATCTGAGAATTTCTCCAAAAACGCTCATGGTCATTGATGAGGGATTATTCAAAAACTACATGAGTTATCAAAACGTGGCTTAATACAGCAATAGACAAGACTTGTGTCTACAATTTAAAGTTTAAATGGAGTCTCTAGGTGAAAGTATGCCGGAGCAGTAGCCAGTAGAAAAAGTGCGACAATTTTTACGGCCTCCCATTCATTTCTTATGGAAAATTTATCGTCTACAGCTTTGCTGTAGGCAGTAGTGCTCGTGGCTTGCCCCGTGGCCCTAATAATGAAACGACATCATGTGCATCATCTCAGAGGTGGATCATAGTAATGATCCTTTATCCTCTAAAATCACAGCATCAGTTCACTCCACATTGATTGTGTGATTGTATTTGATGAGTAAATCTAGTCATTACCTCCGAACCAGAAACTCCGAGAAGCTTCTTGATCTCAGACCAGGCATGATCATTGCGTGAGCACGTCAGGAGTTTGCCCTCATGGAACAGATAGTCCACAGTGAGGCGGACGTTCTGGTTGTTCACCTGTCTTCGGCTTTCGGCTACAACACAGTTAGGATTGAAGGTGTGATGCATCACCACCAGGATTATTGGTTTTCCATCTGTAAGCACACAGACAGCAATGACAAGATGAAACTAAAGAGCAGAGATCTTTTGGTTTTTAGGATTCCAGAGACACTGTTGATACTGGCTGTTACACGACCTGCATGTTTTACAAACTCACCCCAAGAAAAACAGACACACCCAGAGCTGCGTATAATACAACCTGCAGTATGCTTGACTTAAATTAACAATTCCCATTACTCAACACAACATAATAATCTCATTCATTCAGAAAAGCACTTTTTTCTCAATTGAATGAATTACACTACGCTAATGTAGTTTTCTGCTTTGAGTTAAATTAAATTGAATTTGTGATGTTCATACTGCAGAAAAATGACAATTTAAAAAGTCAGTAGCAGCATCTGCTTCCAGAAACAGTGTCTGAATAGAAGTGGATAATCCACATACTGGATTACCGGAGCCTTTATTTACCTCAGCTGCAGAATGGAACAAGGCCTTTACTTCAAACTAACTTAGAAACAGGACTTTATTAATAATTACGTCTGTTCCATACAGTAAGTATAATTGGTCATATTTTAGTTAATTCACTGTTCATACAACTCATGATTTCCTGTATTACTTTCAAATTAAAAGCCCTCTGTTTCTTAACAAAGTATTTATTGTGAAACATTTGCAGGAATATATTGTGGAAAACTCACTGACTTGCAGGGTTCCCATATGGCACTTGAAATATAACTACTGCCATCTTGTGGTGCTTATATGAAGAATAAGAATAAGAAGAATCGGGGGGAGACATTCCCCTTTATTTGTCACACACACATGCGAGCACGGCACACGGAGGTGAAATTTGACTTCCGCCTTTAACCCATCCTGGTCGTCCCTCCTCCGCGGCAGACCAGGAGCGGTGGGCAGCCAGACCGGCGCCCGGGGACCCATTCTTCTGCATCACCATTGGTCAGGTGGTGATCTTCTTGCATGTTTTTTTAGTGGGGGTATATTTTTACGGAGGATACCCCAGGTGAACTCCACACAGAAAGGCCCTCCTCGAGCAGCAGGCACCGAAGCATGGTGGAGGACACACCCGGTGCCCGCAGCGAGATTCCAACCCGGGGCCTTCTTGCTGTGAGGCGACAGTGTTGCCACCGTGCCACATTTTGACTGGGAAATTAACACACATGCACCCACAGTGACTCAAATCAGGAAATGACACTTTAGATGACCCCAGAACAACAAGGTGTTGATTATGTAGATGATAGAGTGATTAAATAATAAGCAGCCAGTAAACCCGCCTTTTATTTGACTACGTTCTTTTTTTGTTTTGTTTTGTTTATTGTTTTGGTTTTTTTTGGAGGAAACATGTACTCCACAGAGAATATTTCTTGGTTAGAAAGTTTGTTAAGCTAATTCCTGTTTTGAGGCAGTATTCATCCTCCTTAGGCCTTGGCCACACTAGCAGGGGAACTGCTAAAAACAGGAATTTCAAGTCAGAACCAGTACAGAATCAAAGATATTGGTATGTTTTTTATACCAAAATAAAGAGCTTCCATGTGATTGGTTCAACTCTGTATACTTTTTAATCAGAGCGAAATTGGCCGAACAATGGTCGAAGGCGTTTCCTACCTGGAACGGTCTGCAGGGCCTCGCTGATGTCCGTCCCAACTCGTGAAGCGACGGGACAGAAAAGCAGACGGTAGTCACTTTTTTCAGCAGAGTCCACTTCAGTTTGGCCGGAGGACTTAAGCTTTTCAACAATGGTGACATGAGCCCCTTGTGTGTTTCCCGCCAAGATGACGAAGAACTTTTTCCATGACACTGAAGACAGAGAAGAACGTGTGAGTGCTCCAAACCCTGAAACATGCAACTGTAACAAATGTGACGATACTCAAAATGTCTCAGAAGACTCAAAAATGTCCACTGACGCCATCACTGCACTGCAGTACATGTTACTTTGTTTTCACCTTCAAACCACTGGTCTACATAATGTATCTGAATGCTGTCCAGGTCTCTGATGGCATGTGATCCACTTCTTCATAGATTGAGGATTGTGGATTTTGTACCCAATCTGTTATACTGGAGTCCCACCAGTAAGGTATCACTACACAGCCAGTACGGACAGACCAACTCTTTTAATGTACACATGGCTATGTGAGTGAAGTCTAAAGACAGACTCATCTGAAATCTGAAGTTTACTGTTAACTTTGCACTTACAATTGCTTTGGGAGATCTGAAAAAAAGAAAGAAAGACAGACAGACAGACAGAAAGAAAGGTGAGGAACAACAGTTTGTAATAATGAAACGACATCATGTGCATCATCTCAGAGGTGGATCATAGTAATGATCCTTTATCCTCTAAAATCACAGCATCAGTTCACTCCACATTGATTGTGTGATTGTATTTGATGAGTAAATCTAGTCATTACCTCCGAACCAGAAACTCCGAGAAGCTTCTCGATCTCAAACAAGGCAATATCATTGCGTGAGCACGTCAGGAGATTGCCCTCATGGAACAGATAGTCCACAGTGAGGCGGACGTTCTGGTTGTTCACCTGTCTTCGGCTTTCGGCTACAACACAGTTAGGATTGAAGGTGTGATGCATCACCACCAGGATTATTGGTTTTCCATCTGTAAGCACACAGACAGCAATGACAAGATGAAACTAAAGAGCAGAGATCTTTTGGTTTTTAGGATTCCAGAGACACTGTTGATACTGGCTGTTACACGACCTGTATGTTTTACAAACTCACCCCAAGAAAAACAGACACACCCAGAGCTGCGTATAATACAACCTGCAGTATGCTTGACTTAAAATAACAATTCCCATTACTCAACACAACATAATAATCTCATTCATTCAGAAAAGCACTTTTTTCTCAATTGAATGAATTACACTACGCTAATGTAGTTTTCTGCTTTGAGTTAAATTAAATTGAATTTGTGATGTTCATACTGCAGAAAAATGACAATTTAAAAAGTCAGTAGCAGCATCTGCTTCCAGAAACAGTGTCTGAATAGAAGTGGATAATCCACATACTGGATTACCGGAGCCTTTATTTACCTCAGCTGCAGAATGGAACAAGGCCTTTACTTCAAACTAACTTAGAAACAGGACTTTATTAATAATTACGTCTGTTCCATACAGTAAGTATAATTGGTCATATTTTAGTTAATTCACTGTTCATACAACTCATGATTTCCTGTATTACTTTCAAATTAAAAGCCCTCTGTTTCTTAACAAAGTATTTATTGTGAAACATTTGCAGGAATATATTGTGGAAAACTCACTGACTTGCAGGGTTCCCATATGGCACTTGAAATATAACTACTGCCATCTTGTGGTGCTTATATGAAGAATAAGAATAAGAAGAATCGGGGGGAGACATTCCCCTTTATTTGTCACACACACATGCGAGCACGGCACACGGAGGTGAAATTTGACTTCCGCCTTTAACCCATCCTGGTCGTCCCTCCTCCGCGGCAGACCAGGAGCGGTGGGCAGCCAGACCGGCGCCCGGGGACCCATTCTTCTGCATCACCATTGGTCAGGTGGTGATCTTCTTGCATGTTTTTTTAGTGGGGGTATATTTTTACGGAGGATACCCCAGGTGAACTCCACACAGAAAGGCCCTCCTCGAGCAGCAGGCACCGAAGCATGGTGGAGGACACACCCGGTGCCCGCAGCGAGATTCCAACCCGGGGCCTTCTTGCTGTGAGGCGACAGTGTTGCCACCGTGCCACATTTTGACTGGGAAATTAACACACATGCACCCACAGTGACTCAAATCAGGAAATGACACTTTAGATGACCCCAGAACAACAAGGTGTTGATTATGTAGATGATAGAGTGATTAAATAATAAGCAGCCAGTAAACCCGCCTTTTATTTGACTACGTTCTTTTTTTGTTTTGTTTTGTTTATTGTTTTGGTTTTTTTTGGAGGAAACATGTACTCCACAGAGAATATTTCTTGGTTAGAAAGTTTGTTAAGCTAATTCCTGTTTTGAGGCAGTATTCATCCTCCTTAGGCCTTGGCCACACTAGCAGGGGAACTGCTAAAAACAGGAATTTCAAGTCAGAACCAGTACAGAATCAAAGATATTGGTATGTTTTTTATACCAAAATAAAGAGCTTCCATGTGATTGGTTCAACTCTGTATACTTTTTAATCAGAGCGAAATTGGCCGAACAATGGTCGAAGGCGTTTCCTACCTGGAACGGTCTGCAGGGCCTCGCTGATGTCCGTCCCAACTCGTGAAGCGACGGGACAGAAAAGCAGACGGTAGTCACTTTTTTCAGCAGAGTCCACTTCAGTTTGGCCGGAGGACTTAAGCTTTTCAACAATGGTGACATGAGCCCCTTGTGTGTTTCCCGCCAAGATGACGAAGAACTTTTTCCATGACACTGAAGACAGAGAAGAACGTGTGAGTGCTCCAAACCCTGAAACATGCAACTGTAACAAATGTGACGATACTCAAAATGTCTCAGAAGACTCAAAAATGTCCACTGACGCCATCACTGCACTGCAGTATATGTTACTTTGTTTTCACCTTCAAACCACTGGTCTACATAATGTATCTGAATGCTGTCCAGGTCTCTGACGGCATGTGATCCACTTCTTCATAGATTGAGGATTGTGGATTTTGTACCCAATCTGTTATACTGGAGTCCCACCAGTAAGGTATCACTACACAGCCAGTACGGACAGACCAACTCTTTTAATGTACACATGGCTATGTGAGTGAAGTCTAAAGACAGACTCATCTGAAATCTGAAGTTTACTGTTAACTTTGCACTTACAATTGCTTTGGGAGATCTGAAAAAAAGAAAGAAAGACAGACAGACAGACAGAAAGAAAGGTGAGGAACAACAGTTTGTAATAATGAAACGACATCATGTGCATCATCTCAGAGGTGGATCATAGTAATGATCCTTTATCCTCTAAAATCACAGCATCAGTTCACTCCACATTGATTGTGTGATTGTATTTGATGAGTAAATCTAGTCATTACCTCCGAACCAGAAACTCCGAGAAGCTTCTCGATCTCAAACAAGGCAATATCATTGCGTGAGCACGTCAGGAGTTTGCCCTCATGGAACAGATAGTCCACAGTGAGGCGGACGTTCTGGTTGTTCACCTGTCTTCGGCTTTCGGCTACAACACAGTTAGGATTGAAGGTGTGATGCATCACCACCAGGATTATTGGTTTTCCATCTGTAAGCACACAGACAGCAATGACAAGATGAAACTAAAGAGCAGAGATCTTTTGGTTTTTAGGATTCCAGAGACACTGTTGATACTGGCTGTTACACGACCTGCATGTTTTACAAACTCACCCCAAGAAAAACAGACACACCCAGAGCTGCGTATAATACAACCTGCAGTATGCTTGACTTAAAATAACAATTCCCATTACTCAACACAACATAATAATCTCATTCATTCAGAAAAGCACTTTTTTCTCAATTGAATGAATTACACTACGCTAATGTAGTTTTCTGCTTTGAGTTAAATTAAATTGAATTTGTGATGTTCATACTGCAGAAAAATGACAATTTAAAAAGTCAGTAGCAGCATCTGCTTCCAGAAACAGTGTCTGAATAGAAGTGGATAATCCACATACTGGATTACCGGAGCCTTTATTTACCTCAGCTGCAGAATGGAACAAGGCCTTTACTTCAAACTAACTTAGAAACAGGACTTTATTAATAATTACGTCTGTTCCATACAGTAAGTATAATTGGTCATATTTTAGTTAATTCACTGTTCATACAACTCATGATTTCCTGTATTACTTTCAAATTAAAAGCCCTCTGTTTCTTAACAAAGTATTTATTGTGAAACATTTGCAGGAATATATTGTGGAAAACTCACTGACTTGCAGGGTTCCCATATGGCACTTGAAATATAACTACTGCCATCTTGTGGTGCTTATATGAAGAATAAGAATAAGAAGAATCGGGGGGAGACATTCCCCTTTATTTGTCACACACACATGCGAGCACGGCACACGGAGGTGAAATTTGACTTCCGCCTTTAACCCATCCTGGTCGTCCCTCCTCCGCGGCAGACCAGGAGCGGTGGGCAGCCAGACCGGCGCCCGGGGACCCATTCTTCTGCATCACCATTGGTCAGGTGGTGATCTTCTTGCATGTTTTTTTAGTGGGGGTATATTTTTACGGAGGATACCCCAGGTGAACTCCACACAGAAAGGCCCTCCTCGAGCAGCAGGCACCGAAGCATGGTGGAGGACACACCCGGTGCCCGCAGCGAGATTCCAACCCGGGGCCTTCTTGCTGTGAGGCGACAGTGTTGCCACCGTGCCACATTTTGACTGGGAAATTAACACACATGCACCCACAGTGACTCAAATCAGGAAATGACACTTTAGATGACCCCAGAACAACAAGGTGTTGATTATGTAGATGATAGAGTGATTAAATAATAAGCAGCCAGTAAACCCGCCTTTTATTTGACTACGTTCTTTTTTTGTTTTGTTTTGTTTATTGTTTTGGTTTTTTTTGGAGGAAACATGTACTCCACAGAGAATATTTCTTGGTTAGAAAGTTTGTTAAGCTAATTCCTGTTTTGAGGCAGTATTCATCCTCCTTAGGCCTTGGCCACACTAGCAGGGGAACTGCTAAAAACAGGAATTTCAAGTCAGAACCAGTACAGAATCAAAGATATTGGTATGTTTTTTATACCAAAATAAAGAGCTTCCATGTGATTGGTTCAACTCTGTATACTTTTTAATCAGAGCGAAATTGGCCGAACAATGGTCGAAGGCGTTTCCTACCTGGAACGGTCTGCAGGGCCTCGCTGATGTCCGTCCCAACTCGTGAAGCGACGGGACAGAAAAGCAGACGGTAGTCACTTTTTTCAGCAGAGTCCACTTCAGTTTGGCCGGAGGACTTAAGCTTTTCAACAATGGTGACATGAGCCCCTTGTGTGTTTCCCGCCAAGATGACGAAGAACTTTTTCCATGACACTGAAGACAGAGAAGAACGTGTGAGTGCTCCAAACCCTGAAACATGCAACTGTAACAAATGTGACGATACTCAAAATGTCTCAGAAGACTCAAAAATGTCCACTGACGCCATCACTGCACTGCAGTACATGTTACTTTGTTTTCACCTTCAAACCACTGGTCTACATAATGTATCTGAATGCTGTCCAGGTCTCTGACGGCATGTGATCCACTTCTTCATAGATTGAGGATTGTGGATTTTGTACCCAATCTGTTATACTGGAGTCCCACCAGTAAGGTATCACTACACAGCCAGTACGGACAGACCAACTCTTTTAATGTACACATGGCTATGTGAGTGAAGTCTAAAGACAGACTCATCTGAAATCTGAAGTTTACTGTTAACTTTGCACTTACAATTGCTTTGGGAGATCTGAAAAAAAGAAAGAAAGACAGACAGACAGACAGAAAGAAAGGTGAGGAACAACAGTTTGTAATAATGAAACGACATCATGTGCATCATCTCAGAGGTGGATCATAGTAATGATCCTTTATCCTCTAAAATCACAGCACCAGTTCACTCCACATTGATTGTGTGATTGTATTTGATGAGTAAATCTAGTCATTACCTCCGAACCAGAAACTCCGAGAAACCTCTCGATCTCAAACAAGGCAATATCATTGCGTGAGCACGTCAGGAGATTGCCCTCATGGAACAGATAGTCCACAGTGAGGCGGACGTTCTGGTTGTTCACCTGTCTTCGGCTTTCGGCTACAACACAGTTAGGATTGAAGGTGTGATGCATCACCACCAGGATTATTGGTTTTCCATCTGTAAGCACACAGACAGCAATGACAAGATGAAACTAAAGAGCAGAGATCTTTTGGTTTTTAGGATTCCAGAGACACTGTTGATACTGGCTGTTACACGACCTGCATGTTTTACAAACTCACCCCAAGAAAAACAGACACACCCAGAGCTGCGTATAATACAACCTGCAGTATGCTTGACTTAAAATAACAATTCCCATTACTCAACACAACATAATAATCTCATTCATTCAGAAAAGCACTTTTTTCTCAATTGAATGAATTACACTACGCTAATGTAGTTTTCTGCTTTGAGTTAAATTAAATTGAATTTGTGATGTTCATACTGCAGAAAAATGACAATTTAAAAAGTCAGTAGCAGCATCTGCTTCCAGAAACAGTGTCTGAATAGAAGTGGATAATCCACATACTGGATTACCGGAGCCTTTATTTACCTCAGCTGCAGAATGGAACAAGGCCTTTACTTCAAACTAACTTAGAAACAGGACTTTATTAATAATTACGTCTGTTCCATACAGTAAGTATAATTGGTCATATTTTAGTTAATTCACTGTTCATACAACTCATGATTTCCTGTATTACTTTCAAATTAAAAGCCCTCTGTTTCTTAACAAAGTATTTATTGTGAAACATTTGCAGGAATATATTGTGGAAAACTCACTGACTTGCAGGGTTCCCATATGGCACTTGAAATATAACTACTGCCATCTTGTGGTGCTTATATGTTACTACAAAATACATTTTGACTGGGAAATTAACACACATGCACCCACAGTGACTCAAATCAGGAAATGACACACAAGGTGTGATGCATCACCACCAGGATTATTGGTTTTCCCTCTGTAAGCACACAGACAGCAATGACAATATGAAACTTAGGAGTGGAGATTGTTTTGGTTTTCCCTCCATCGTAGCACATCGCACATGGGCGACCAAGCTGTGGCTCTTTTTCTTCATACACGTTGTGTTTGATGCTGAGCAGGAAGCGCACAGTTGGCCTATCAGAGCTTTAGAACAGCTGCCACCTGCATCTGGAAACTTTGTATCTTCCTGGTAATCAATGATGTTGAATTTGTGGTTCTCACACCGCAGATTAGTCAAATTTCTCTGTACGCTTTCAGTAATCGGAGTGAAATTGGCCAAACAATGGCCGATGGCGTTTCCTACCTGGAACGGTCTCCAGGGCCTCGCTGATGTCCGTCCCAACTCGTGAAGCGACGGGACAGAAAAGCAGAAGGTAGTCACTTCTTTCAGGAGACTGCACTTCAGTTTGGCCGGAGGACTTAAGCTTTTCAACAATGGTGACATGAGCCCCTTGTGTGTTTCCCGCCAAGAAGATGAAGAACTTCTTCCATGACACTGAAGACAGAGAAGAATGTGTGAGTCCATCTTACCCTGTAAGATGCCGTAGTTTTGTCAAGTTTGGAGCCCATAGTTAATTCTTACTTCATAAGATAATTACAGCCACCAGACAGGATTTAATAAAAAACAAATCACCGAAATTTCATTTCCTTATGTGATGCTGTGCAGCACTGATAATGCAGAAACTGTCCAATGACAGTTTTGTTCTTTTACACTCATGGTTTGTTTGCAATACATCAAAGTGAACAAAAATGAATCAGAAGTAATCTGGGTATCATTTTCAATGTGTCCAGAGACCAAACGAGCCAGACTCCAGGTGAGACAGCGACCTCAGAGCAACAGACTGAATCTAGAATTCAGGAGTGAACATACTCAGAAACAACATCCTAATGTCACATGTTATTAAGGACGAGTCACTTTCTGATGCACATCCTGGTGTTTTCATAACATTCTTATAGTTACAATTATATCTGCATGAGCAGCTTGTAACGACTTCATGTACTTTATTGTCTTTATCACTGAAATACTGCAGTCTTGACAGAGCTGCACGTCATCAATCTATGACATAAGTAGATTTGTTTTCTCACCAGTTGACTCTTCCTGCTCCACGTCTCTGAGGAAGAGATAAAGAAACACAGATGATCCTTTGCTCATTTATTTTCAACATCGTCCAACAAAAGCAAATAAGCCAAAGCAGGAAATACTCTGTACCCACACGACACCGTTCAAAATACCTCAGACGGCTGTAAGTGCTCCGATGCATGGTGGAAGGTCAGCAGCTCACAGTCTCACAGGGATGATTTCAGCATACACGGACTGAAATAGTTTGAGAATTTCTTTGTTTTGTCTCTTGGATTTCTGTCCCACGTTCGGCTGGAAACCAGCTCCTCCCTGCGAGTGCAACACTTTCACTTTCACTTCAAAGCAGAAGTGAAAGTAAGGAGGAGCTGCAGAGCACATCAGTGTGACACTGCTGGTGCAATACTCTCTCACTGGCAGTTACTGTGTGTTTAGATTAGAGATATAGCCTTCACGTGTTGGATGGAGGGAGTCTGAGCACCGAGTGAGAGCAGGGTCAGCTTCAACCAGGCCATGTCTTCCTCATTATTCTTACTTACTCACAAGAGAATTCATAATACACAAACACATTACTTTTTCATCTTTTACTGATGATTTGTTTGCAGTTATTTCATACTTTACCTTCTTTGTTGATGAGTTCATCATTAAGTCGGCTCTTATATGACTGGTCGTTATCATAAAGTGCTCCACATTTTCTTGGCTTCATTGCTGTCTTCTGTCAAACCTGAGTCACCATGCAGCAGTTTTTAAAAGGAGACCTCACCATCGTCATCCTGACTGGACTCCCAGTCTCAGTCATATCGCCATCGTGCCACCACAGTTCTCCACAGTGAGGCTGGTAAAGACCTTCTCCTCATGTTAGGAGTACATCGCGTTTGTTCATCAGCAAAGCAGCAGAGACGAGCTCCACAAATATGATACAATCGCTTCATTTGATTCATTCTTGTTTATTCTTTGTGATTAAAGCATTCCAACATTCTCATAAAGGATTTTATCACTTACATTAACATCCAGCACAGTTAGGAGGAACAACTTCAGTAACCACAAACTTTTCGATTTTTTGAGACTGACGTATTCTCCAATCTCAGTGTTGAATAGTTCACAGTGAATATGGAATATATTTTTTACATTACATGCCCAGCATTAGTTATAAGCTCCACAAAAATCTGTCTTATCCTTCACAATTACACTACAATAATAAGAGCACTAATCAGTTATTAGTATTAGTTATTATATATTTGTGGATGATTACATATGCATTAGATGGCACAATACTCTGCCCCTTCAGGAATCATTGATTGTTATAATACTTATAATACTGTCAGTCTGGGAGTATGTTGCTTTGAGTTTTCTAACACGGGCTTGTGACAGTCAGCACAGATCTTTGTTACTTCTTTGGGATTAAATTGACGGCCAGAGTGATCACCAACACCACCACTCCTCCAAATACAACAGCTGCAAGCAGCAAATGACGGTTCCTCCAACCTAAACCAAAGAAAAACACAGGAATTAGTCATCTGATAATCCAAGATTTCTTTACAATCAGGGTTTTCGGTCATCAGTCCTGTCATTTTTCTTGTTTTAACCTGGTGGACACAGCATAGACTCGGACCGACGTGTCTGTGCATATTCGTCCAGTCCGCCAGTCGCTCGTACTCCCCAACGCTCATTTATGTAGTTTTGAGATTCACTGGCAAACAACCTGCTGTATTGTTTCCACATGAGAAGGTGTTGACTGGATACAATTTTACAATGATGTCGACTGCGCAAGCAACGCGATTGATCCACGATCAGACAGACTTCAGCCAATCTCCTGTTTAACCACACCATCGCTGCAACTGTAACAAATGTGACGATACTCAAAATGTCTCAGAAGACTCAAAAATGTCCACTGACGCCATCACTGCACTGCAGTATATGTTACTTTGTTTTCACCTTCAAACCACTGGTCTACATAATGTATCTGAATGCTGTCCAGGTCTCTGATGGCATGTGATCCACTTCTTCATAGATTGAGGATTGTGGATTTTGTACCCAATCTGTTATACTGGAGTCCCACCAGTAAGGTATCACTACACAGCCAGTACGGACAGACCAACTCTTTTAATGTACACATGGCTATGTGAGTGAAGTCTAAAGACAGACTCATCTGAAATCTGAAGTTTACTGTTAACTTTGCACTTACAATTGCTTTGGGAGATCTGAAAAAAAGAAAGAAAGACAGACAGACAGACAGAAAGAAAGGTGAGGAACAACAGTTTGTAATAATGAAACGACATCATGTGCATCATCTCAGAGGTGGATCATAGTAATGATCCTTTATCCTCTAAAATCACAGCATCAGTTCACTCCACATTGATTGTGTGATTGTATTTGATGAGTAAATCTAGTCATTACCTCTGAACCAGAAACTCCGAGAAGCTTCTCGATCTCAAACAAGGCAATATCATTGCGTGAGCACGTCAGGAGATTGCCCTCATGGAACAGATAGTCCACAGTGAGGCGGACGTTCTGGTTGTTCACCTGTCTTCGGCTTTCGGCTACAACACAGTTAGGATTGAAGGTGTGATGCATCACCACCAGGATTATTGGTTTTCCATCTGTAAGCACACAGACAGCAATGACAAGATGAAACTAAAGAGCAGAGATCTTTTGGTTTTTAGGATTCCAGAGACACTGTTGATACTGGCTGTTACACGACCTGCATGTTTTACAAACTCACCCCAAGAAAAACAGACACACCCAGAGCTGCGTATAATACAACCTGCAGTATGCTTGACTTAAAATAACAATTCCCATTACTCAACACAACATAATAATCTCATTCATTCAGAAAAGCACTTTTTTCTCAATTGAATGAATTACACTACGCTAATGTAGTTTTCTGCTTTGAGTTAAATTAAATTGAATTTGTGATGTTCATACTGCAGAAAAATGACAATTTAAAAAGTCAGTAGCAGCATCTGCTTCCAGAAACAGTGTCTGAATAGAAGTGGATAATCCACATACTGGATTACCGGAGCCTTTATTTACCTCAGCTGCAGAATGGAACAAGGCCTTTACTTCAAACTAACTTAGAAACAGGACTTTATTAATAATTACGTCTGTTCCATACAGTAAGTATAATTGGTCATATTTTAGTTAATTCACTGTTCATACAACTCATGATTTCCTGTATTACTTTCAAATTAAAAGCCCTCTGTTTCTTAACAAAGTATTTATTGTGAAACATTTGCAGGAATATATTGTGGAAAACTCACTGCCTTGCAGGGTTCCCATATGGCACTTGAAATATAACTACTGCCATCTTGTGGTGCTTATATGAAGAATAAGAATAAGAAGAATCGGGGGGAGACATTCCCCTTTATTTGTCACACACACATGCGAGCACGGCACACGGAGGTGAAATTTGACTTCCGCCTTTAACCCATCCTGGTCGTCCCTCCTCCGCGGCAGACCAGGAGCGGTGGGCAGCCAGACCGGCGCCCGGGGACCCATTCTTCTGTCACCATTGGTCAGGTGGTGATCTTCTTGCATGTTTTTTTAGTGGGGGTATATTTTTACGGAGGATACCCCAGGTGAACTCCACACAGAAAGGCCCTCCTCGAGCAGCAGGCACCGAAGCATGGTGGAGGACACACCCGGTGCCCGCAGCGAGATTCCAACCCGGGGCCTTCTTGCTGTGAGGCGACAGTGTTGCCACCGTGCCACATTTTGACTGGGAAATTAACACACATGCACCCACAGTGACTCAAATCAGGAAATGACACTTTAGATGACCCCAGAACAACAAGGTGTTGATTATGTAGATGATAGAGTGATTAAATAATAAGCAGCCAGTAAACCCGCCTTTTATTTGACTATGTTTTTTTTTTGTTTTGTTTTGTTTATTGTTTTGGTTTTTTTTGGAGGAAACATGTACTCCACAGAGAATATTTCTTGGTTAGAAAGTTTGTTAAGCTAATTCCTGTTTTGAGGCAGTATTCATCCTCCTTAGGCCTTGGCCACACTAGCAGGGGAACTGCTAAAAACAGGAATTTCAAGTCAGAAATTGGCCGAACAATGGTCGAAGGCGTTTCCTACCTGGAACGGTCTGCAGGGCCTCGCCGATGTCCGTCCCAACTCGTGAAGCGACGGGACAGAAAAGCAGACGGTAGTCACTTTTTTCAGCAGAGTCCACTTCAGTTTGGCCGGAGGACTTAAGCTTTTCAACAATGGTGACATGAGCCCCTTGTGTGTTTCCCGCCAAGATGACGAAGAACTTTTTCCATGACACTAAAGACAGAGAAGAACGTGTGAGTCCTCCAAACCCTGAAACATGCAGTAGCTTTGATTTCATTTCTAGCCTCTTGACTCAATTCAACTCATCGTGTTTGTCCACAGTTTGTTAAAGCCGGCGTGACAGCTGTCAGTCAAACTCCGATGTGATTTTAGCATGAAATCAAAAGCTAAAATAGCACCGCTTTTATCTGCTGATCCTAGACGTGAGCAATTTGTATACTTATGCAAGAACTATCTGGCTCTTGAGCTGCTAAATCTTGCATTGTGCTCAGCAGCTAGTGGCTAACGGTGTCTGTCTATTGTTGAGTGCTGGACATGCAGCGTTCAGTGGGACTCAGCTGATAACTCTGTGAGAAACCCTCCCTCCCATAATACATCCTGTCAGGTGATCCGGTTATGACACAAAAGATATTAAGAGCAGCTTTGATTGTTATCTAATAGAATTACTAAATATTCTTATGTTGCCGTCTTGACAGAGCAGCACATGTTATCTGTTTATGAAACACTTGTCATCTCACCAGTTTCCACCACTTCCTGGTCCATCTTACTGAGGAAGAGATAAAGAAACAGACATGAACCTTTAGTCAACATAATTCAACAAAAAGAAATAAGGCTGAACAAGAAGGTGTGACTCACACACTGCTCACAGCTGCTCTGTACAAACCAGTACCCAGCCCACAAAATGCAGTAAGAAATACCTCAGAGGTCCGTAACCAGATCGTACTCTGATGCACGGCAGATAGTCAGCAGCTCACAGCCCCACAGGGATTAATGAAAAAAGATTTTACATGCCTACTTACGAAATCGACTGGTAGTTTGTCGGTTCTCTCTCTGGCATATCTGTCCCTCGGAGCAGAAATAACTGTGCAACTGTAACAAAAGTGACAATACTCAAAATGTCTCAGAAGACTCAAAAATGTCCACTGACGCCATCACTGCACTGCAGTACATGTTACTTTGTTTTCACCTTCAAACCACTGGTCTACATAATGTATCTGAATGCTGTCCAGGTCTCTGACGGCATGTGATCCACTTCTTCATAGATTGAGGATTGTGGATTTTGTACCCAATCTGTTATACTGGAGTCCCACCAGTAAGGTATCACTACACAGCCAGTACGGACAGACCAACTCTTTTAATGTACACATGACTATGTGAGTGAAGTCTAAAGACAGACTCATCTGAAATCTGAAGTTTACTGTTACCTTTACACTTACAATTGCTTTGGCAGATCTGAAAAAAAGAAAGAAAGAAAGACAAAGAAAGGTGAGGAACAACAGTTTGTAATAATGAAACTACATCATGTGCATCATCTCAGAGGTGGATCATAGTAATGATCCTTTATCCTCTAAAATCACAGCACCAGTTCACTCCACAATGATTGTGTGATTGTATTTGATGAGTAAATCTAGTCATTACCTCCGAACCAGAAACTTCGAGAAGCTTCTTGATCTCAAACAAGGCAATATCATTGCGTGAGCACGTCAGGAGATTGCCCTCATGGAACAGATAGTCCACAGTGAGGCGGACGTTCTGGTTGTTCACCTGTCTTCGGCTTTCGGCTACAACACAGTCAGGATTGAAGGTGTGATGCATCACCACCAGGATTATTGGTTTTCCATCTGTAAGCACACAGACAGCAATGACAAGATGAAACTAAAGAGCAGAGATCTTTTGGTTTTTAGGATTCCAGAAACACTGTTGATACTGGCTGTTACACGACCTGCATGTTTTACAAACTCACCCCAAGAAAAACAGACACACCCAGAGCTGCGTATAATACAACCTGCAGTATGCTTGACTTAAATTAACAATTCCCATTACTCAACACAACATAATAATCTCATTCATTCAGAAAAGCACTTTTTTTCTCAATTGAATGAATTACACTACGCTAATGTAGTTTTCTGCTTTGAGTTAAATTAAATTGAATTTGTGATGTTCATACTGCAGAAAAATGACAATTTAAAAAGTCAGTAGCAGCATCTGCTTCCAGAAACAGTGTCTGAATAGAAGTGGATAATCCACATACTGGATTACCGGAGCCTTTATTTACCTCAGCTGCAGAATGGAACAAGGCCTTTCCTTCAAACTGACTTGTATTAGAAACAGGCCTTTATTAATAATTACGTCTGTTCCATAAGTATAATTGGTCAGATTTTAGTTAATTCACTGTTCATACAACTCATGATTTCCTGTATTACTTTCAAATTAAAAGCCCTCTGTTTCTTAACAAAGTATTTATTGTGAAACATTTGCAGGAATATATTGTGGAAAACTCACTGACTTGCAGGGTTCCCATATGGCACTTGAAATATAACTACTGCCATCTTGTGGTGCTTATATGTTACTACAAAATACATTTTGACTGGGAAATTAATACACATGCACCCACAGTGACTCAAATCAGGAAATGACACTTTAGATGACCCCAGAACAACAAGGTGTTGATTATGTAGATTATATAGTGATTAAATAATAAGCAGCCAGTAAACTCGCCTTTTATTTGACTACGTTTTTTTGTTTTGTTTTGTTTATTGTTTTGTTTATTGTTTTTTGTTTTTGTTTTTGTTTTTTTGGAGGAAACGTGTACTCCACAGAGAATATTTCTTAGTTAGAAAGTTTGTTTGAGCCAGTCATCAAACATGGAAGCTAATTCCTGTTTTGAGGCAGTATTCATCCTCCTTAGGCCTTGGCCACACTAGCGGGAGAACTGCTAAAAACAGGAATTTCAAGTCAGAACCAGTACAGAAACAAAGATATTGGTATGTTTTTTATACCAAAATAAAGAGCTTCCATGTGATTGGTTCAACTCTGTATACTTTTTAATCAGAGCGAAATTGGCCGAACAATGGTCGAAGGCGTTTCCTACCTGGAACGGTCTGCAGGGCCTCGCCGATGTCCGTCCCAACTCGTGAAGCGACGGGACAGAAAAGCAGACGGTAGTCACTTTTTTCAGCAGAGTCCACTTCAGTTTGGCCGGAGGACTTAAGCTTTTCAACAATGGTGACATGAGCCCCTTGTGTGTTTCCCGCCAAGATGACGAAGAACTTTTTCCATGACACTAAAGACAGAGAAGAACGTGTGAGTCCTCCAAACCCTGAAACATGCAGTAGCTTTGATTTCATTTCTAGCCTCTTGACTCAATTCAACTCATCGTGTTTGTCCACAGTTTGTTAAAGCCGGCGTGACAGCTGTCAGTCAAACTCCGATGTGATTTTAGCATGAAATCAAAAGCTAAAATAGCACCGCTTTTATCTGCTGATCCTAGATGTGAGCAATTTGTATACTTATGCAAGAACTATCTGGCTCTTGAGCTGCTAAATCTTGCATTGTGCTCAGCAGCTAGTGGCTAACGGTGTCTGTCTATTGTTGGGGGCTGGACATGCAGCGTTCAGTGGGACTCAGCTGATAACTCTGTGAGAAACCCTCCCTCCCATAATACATCCTGTCAGGTGATCCGGTTATGACACAAAAGATATTAAGAGCAGCTTTGATTGTTATCTAATAGAATTACTAAATATTCTTATGTTGCCGTCTTGACAGAGCAGCACATGTTATCTGTTTATGAAACACTTGTCATCTCACCAGTTTCCACCACTTCCTGGTCCATCTTACTGAGGAAGAGATAAAGAAACAGACATGAACCTTTAGTCAACATAATTCAACAAAAAGAAATAAGGCTGAACAAGAAGGTGTGACTCACACACTGCTCACAGCTGCTCTGTACAAACCAGTACCCAGCCCACAAAATGCAGAAAGAAATACCTCAGAGGTCCGTAACCAGATCGTACTCTGATGCACGGCAGATAGTCAGCAGCTCACAGCCTCACAGGGATTAATGAAAAAAGATTTTACATGCCTACTTACGAAATCGACTGGTAGTTTGTCGGTTCTCTCTCTGGCATATCTGTCCCTCGGAGCAGAAATAACTGTGGCACCTCCCTGCGAGTGAAGCACTTTCACTTTTGCTTTGACATTTTTGCTGCATGTTCTCAAGTCCACCACTAGAGAGGAAGGAAGCAGTAACTGCAGAGCGTCTGTTCAGTGCTGGCACTCGCTGTGAGCAGCTCCCTCCGTAATCTGAAAACATGGGCAGTGGAGACAGTCTGATCACAGAGGGCAGATTCAGATTCTGCCAGGTTAGCCGTTCACCTGTTGCATATTATTCAAAATGATCTCATTCTAGGAGAAAGCTGAGCAACATCTGCTCACACTCCCAGAAATCCCACCTTTATGACCTGTACAATGTTTATGTCACAGTTAAAGGCGTCGTTGTGCAGAAGTGCTTTATATTGAGCGTTGTTTTTCATTTTTGTGTCCTTCCTAATGCTGTCCAGTGTCTATCACTAACTATGGCCTCAGTGCTCATACATGTAACTGTATTAACAAATCTATGTATTGAATATGAAAGTCAAAATAAAAGAAGCCTTGTGGCAGAACAGGTGTATTGGGTTGCATTACATCACATGTGTGCACCTAATAAAGTGGCCAAAGAGTGTGTATGCTGCATATTGTGGATAAATATTTAATTTCTGTCACATTTTCACTCAGGAGGCTGAATTCCGAAACAATACAGACTACGTGCATAAAGATAACGACGGATGAAGTCCACACTGCATGGACTCCTCACCTCCTCACACAGACAGGCTGCTGACAGGAGGACCCCCCCCCCCCCCCCCCCCCCCCGCTGACTGCTGCTGCCTTCACTGACCGCTCGTAAGCTTCTATGACTGAGTGAAGCCTGAAATGCTTCCTGTTGATGCATTCAGATATTTTGGTAAAAAATAAAAAAGAAGTCAGTTTTTAGGATTGAGAAGGAGGACCAAATGCACATCAGGCATGAAACTGATCAGCGAATTCATTAAAGCACTATGTGACTGCTGAAAGTAAATAAAAATGTGGAATTTCATACTTGAAATAATATGCCAGCTCTCTGGTCCCTAAACGCCACACCGAGCTCTGTGTCAGTGGGTTGGGTTTGTGGAATGATCAATACTGTCTTTAACACCAAACAAACACCACAGCAGCTCCTTCCTCGTCCCCCTTCTGTGTATCAGAGTGTTTGCATTACTCAGTGAGATCCTGCTGTGTTCAGTTGGAATTAACTGCTGTGCGCTCAGGATTCATGATGACTCATAACTGAGAAGCACTGAGAGAAAATTCATACTTTCCATGCTGCAATTATCACATTGTTAGGTCTGATTTGTCTGAGCTGAAGCCATCTCTGCTGGGTATTTCACTCAGTGACTGGAGCTTGTTAGAGCATGAGGGATATTACCTGGTGTTTAGGAAAAGGTCCATTGTGTCCAAATCTAGGTGACGCTGTGAATTCCTAAATCAATTTCAACATGTATATTGAATTAATACAAACGCCACCCACATACTCGATTCTGAACTAGGCCATGGAATTGTTAGTGCTCCGCTGCCTCACAGGTGTCATGTTTTGTCTATTTGTGTGCAATAAATCAGCTCTCACAGTGCAAATTTAAAGTGTGAAGTTCTTTCCAATGTTACAACGATGTATGAAAATGCTGAATAAGAAGTGACAGCTCCAGTAGAACCACAGCACACAATGCACAACATCTCCTTTTCACCCATCACGCAGTTAATCTGACCACGCCACAGGGTCTTATGGCCACAGAAAGTTTACATGCATATGCACGTAATTAATAAATTAAGCATTCGAAATTATTAAAAAAGTTGCAGACTCACTTATGTAGTCTATAATTTTACACATTATGCACATATTGTGTCAAGAGAGGCAACAATCCCACTTTGGTATGAGGCACCTTCCATTAAGGGTTTGTGAATTATACGGCTGCATTAATGGTGATATGATAAATAATTTACTAAAGCTTTACAGATCAGTTCTAAGCGACTGATAAAAACGCCCTTCACGTTGCCAAGCTGTGAAAAAGCCTATGACTGACCAGACACGCAGAACAAAGGGCTGCTGAGCAAATGTAGAAGATGTTCATAACAACGGCTTTTCATTGATCTGTGAACAGTGGTGGAATACGAATATTTACAGCGGTGTATACAAGTACACAAAGCATCGTATTGGTGTACTCCATTGAGGTGGAGCAAAAAAAAAAGAACTTTGCATACCGTGCTGAAATATACTTAAGTAATGTACTTAAGTACAAATTTGAGGTACTTGTACTTTACTTGAGTATCTGCATTTGATGCTATTTTACACGTGGTGGAAATATTGTACATTTTACTCCACTACATTTATCTGTGACTTTAATAAGGGATCTGAATACTTCTTCCAGCACTGTTAATATGCTGTTTGTATGAGTTTGTATTATTGGATTGTAACTAGTGATGCGTTCATGTTTGAAGCTCATTTTTATAATTTTTCACACTGCTGGAGCTGCATAATTCAACCTATGATAATATATCATAATTTATCAGTTTATTTAGATTTTGTATTTAGAATCTAACCATGCAAAGTAACTAAAGCTATCAAATAAATGTAGTAGTAGTAGTAAAGTACAATATTTGCCTCCGAAAAGTAGTGCAGTAGAAGTGTAAAGTATTATAAAATGAAAACACTCTCAGAATTGTACTTGAGTACAGTAGTTGGGTAAATGTACTTAATTACTTTCCGCCACTGCTCAGGATTAATGAATGATGTGATTAACCATGAAACAGTTCTTACTAGACAGTGGCATCCAGGGCTGTGTCCTTCTCCTGCATGCGGTGTTTCCCACAGGCCGTGAAGGCAGCAGCAGATGCGGGTCTTATTTGTTCTCTCCAGCAGGAGGAGGGCGTTCCGCCGGAGAAGACCCTCATCCACTGGGCTCAAATATGCCGGTGTATGTGTGTGCGGGTCCGGATTAAGAGGCCGTCACAGTTCGGGTCGTGTCTCGGAGTTTTTTAACACCCGGATCAGGCCTTGCTTGATGTTAGCCGTCCTGGCGGTATCACTGCCGGGGGAGAGGCGACAGAGGAGGCCGGGCTCGAAGACATGGAGGCTAACCGTCCTTGCGGAGGGAGTGAGCTGTAGGACGGTAGGCTCTCCTTCTCCCTCCCTCTCTGTCTCCCTCTCTCTCGCATTTCCTCCTCCGTTAAGAAACAATGAAAGGTGGACCGGACAGGTTACGGTGAAAACGGCTCGTCTGCTAGCTAACACCACTTCAGCCTTAGCTGCAGTTTTCAGACGCGTTTTCTTGACCGTCGTCGTCAAAAGGAAAATTTAATGTTTTTTTTTTGTTTGTTTGTTTATTTTTAATCCACACAGACAATGATGGTGGTGGTCTGAAGTCTCTTCTTCAGTCCTGAAATGGCTGAATTTACCGACAAAAAGAAAAAAAAACATACACTTTAACTACATTTCAACTGCTTGGACGGTTTCTGTCGTTGTGGTTCGGTTCGGTTTTTTTTGGACCGTTAGTGGCCTTGAACGTCTCATGCGAGGGACGCGGCCACACACAAACACCGTTCAGATGTTCAGGCGTGATGTTTACACAGCACGCGGTGTAAACATTAACGGCTGCACCGTGAACCGCACCGCGTGCCGTACAGCCGACCGTCGCTGCTCTGCGGCAGCATCATCTTTAACCAGCAGCCCGCTGGAGCTGAAGCACGGAGGTGGAGGAGGCATTCAGACCTCCTGCTTCAGTGACAGCAGTGCTGAAGTGTAAAAGTCCTGCACTGAAACTCCTACTCAAGTCAAACTATAAAAATACTAAACCAGAAAGCATCTAATTAAAAAAGAAAGGCATGCTTGACAGGGTCATAATTAATGATGCATTCAGGTGTCCATCACTTTAACGCTGCAGCTGCTGAAGGTGGAGCTCATTTTCATTATTTTCAGCTGATACATATTTTGTATTAATTACCTAAATTCATTTCTTAGTGAGTTAGATGTATAAACAACGATGAGGAGGTCAGTTATTTTCTCAGTCGTGTTGTTTTGTGTCAAAATGAACATCAGAGACAAACACCAGATGATTTAAAACTGGATCTGGAAATGTTTAATTAGCTTGGTTCAAATATCGATATTTGAACTTTATGGAAGATGGGTTGGCTGAAAAAATATGAACATTATTAAAATAAATTTACATCCACTTTGAAAGACAAAACAAGTGAGGACATTTTTAACGTTTGTAAATAGAAACATTAGTTTTAGAGATTAAAAAGCTTAAAGGAAACTTTAACTAATCGATCAAATGTGTAAATTCCCAGTTATTGTTGTTCAGTTGAAGTAATACACCTCAGAAATACCTTTCAGTCCATCAAAAAACATCAGTCATTGATCGTTCGTATCGCTTGATTTCGTACATTAACGGCAGAGAAGATGTATCACAAACAGACGTGCAAATAATTATGAATTATGTAACCGAGCAGAAGCTTTATGTAACATTTATGATGCATTCATAAGATTTTAAAAGAGGCCCAGAGTGAATCTTTGATGTTTTCCCACCATCAGGCGGTTTGATGCTCTCTCCTCTTTGTCTTCAGCGGTGATTTCCTCAGAGTTGGCTCTCCTAGCATGGACCCTGCACACAGCGGAGGGGACATGTCACCTTTGTATGTGCCAAGAAAGAGAAAATCTGTCCAATCACAACCTAAAGGTGGAGTGCCATGTCCAGGTGAGGAAAGGCCAGCGTGCAGTGACGCTGTGCTGGTTTTGACAGGAAAAAGACGTCATGTCACCTCTCTGACTCTGAATGAAGTTTATTTCCTGCCCTCCAACAGTTGTCCAGCGGATGCCAGAGAGAAGCTGTGAGTCAAATTCAGCCGGATATCCGAAGGTGAGGATGAAGCAGCGCCGCACAGATCGTCCTGACGCTGCTGCTTAACCGTGATGTTGTGTTAAACAAACTCTGCAGACGTTATGGGGAAAAGCTGCTGATTAGTCTGAGAGCGTTTGTCCATTTCTGCCCTCTGATAATCAGAATTTGTTAGCTTCATGCAAACCGTTGGATCTCCGCTTCACACTGCTGTACTTGGATGTTTCAGAATGAAGAGTCTCAAGCCGAAGATGCTGTAAAGATGAAAAGGACTTACAGCAGAAAAAGGTAAGAAACACCTGTTGATTTCCAAACGGCATGATAGATCCTGCACACTCTGCACGATAACGGATCTGTCTCGACATGTAAAAATAGATAAATAAGTAAGTAATGGCCCTTAAGTGCACGTTATTACACTCTCCATAAATGTCAGGCGTATTGGAAACACAAGCTGAAACTCTTTGAGCGCCTTTAGTAGCTGCTTTAATCAGCCGCTGTCTGAACTGTGCTCAGATACACTCAAGCAAGACAAACCACTGCTTCATGAAGTTAAACAGGAGATCAAACCAGAGCCAGTCTGTCTTTGATTCGGCCACAGCACAGTCGAGCTGCCATCAGTTGTCTTTGGTTTGTGCCTCAGATGTCCTAACAGGGACATTTGCCACGTGGTTTTTCAAATGCTGGTGATAAACAGTCGGAAACACCTTCCCTTCAGTTTTACTGCAGTGAGCTCCTGTCTTCAGGTCGGTCATACAGTGAATGAGCATCAGGCTGCGTCTCATCTGTCAGAGACACACAGACAGACAGACAGGCAGACAGACAGACAGACAGACACACAGACAGACAGACACACAGACAGACAGACAGACAGACACACAGACAGACAGACAGACAGACAGACAGACAGACACACAGACAGACAGACAGACACACACACAGACAGACAGACAGACACACAGACAGACAGACAGACACACAGACAGACAGACAGACAGACACACAGACAGACAGACACACAGACACACACACAGACAGACAGACACACAGACACACAGACAGACAGACAGACACACAGACAGACACACAGACAGACAGACACACAGACAGACAGACAGACACACAGACAGACACACAGACAGACTGTTGTTCAGAAAGGACAGTGAATAATCAGCTGCAGCACTTCGATAACTTTCACGTCTCAAATAAAAAGTGTGGAGTGTCGTTTCTCAGGTACGAGGACCTCCAGAGTGTTTCCATAGGAACAGTGGATTACCCAACCACCAGCTGCTCAGTGATGTCATCAGGTGGCCTGGCCAATGGGGCGGACCCAGGGTCCATGGCCCCGCCCACAGCAAGGCTGCCTCCGAGGCTGGTGGCGAAGGACATGTGGCCTCAAGGCCCAGAGGCCAGCAGGGAGCAGTCCCAGCCTCAGGACCAGAGCTGGACCCCCAGCAGGGACAGAGGCCCTGACATCTGGGCCCCGGGTAGAGACCGACCGCAGGAGCAGGTCTGGAGCTCCGGCAGAGACCGAGCGGGACACTCCAGTCAAGACCAGACGTGGATTCCAGGCCGGGACAGGACCCATGCCGGACCGGACCAGGCCTGGATGACGGGTCGGGACCGCGGTCCTGAGCAGGGCTGGGCAGCCGGCAGAGATCGAGGCCAGGACCAGGCCTGGAACGCAGGCAGGGACCCAGGAAGAGACCGGGCCTCCTCGGGGCCAGAGCAGGCGTGGGGAACCGGCCGAAGCCAAGACCAGGCCTGGAGCACGGAGAGCAGAGACAGAGGCCATGTCTGGAGACCTGGTGGGTGCTCTTACTCGTGAGTCATTGACAGAGTTTCTCAAGATCCCATTTTCCTTTTTTCACACTTTTGATTGTGGAAATGATACTTTTCATGTCCTGACACCATATGTGCACATATAAGCTGTATGTAATAGTATTTAAATCCCTAATATGTGTGTGTGTGTGTGTGTGTGTGTGTGTGTGTGTGTGGGTGGGTGTTTTGGTGTGTGTAAGACTCTTGGATATTGTTTGGTTTTGTGGTTTTGTGGTTTTGGATCCTGACTTTGTTCTGCTTGTGTTTCTCTGAAGACTTGAACATGAAGAAAGTCCAGAGAGTTGAGATGGAGCGAAGCCCACCTGTTAATAGCTTCCCACAGCCACCAGAGGGCAGAGACTCCTGTAAGTGTGGTGGATGTCCGAGCGTCCACGAGTCTTTTTTTAGACACGTTCTCATGAGTTGAAATTAATGCAAAAGAAAAAGAAACGTTAGATGCATCGAACCCACTGGCAGTGTTATTGTTTGGTCAGTGGAGGGCGCGGTTTAATTTCCATGATGGCATTTTTATGATGAACCTGCAGTACTACTGAACTTCCTGTAATTCTTTTGGCAGCTGTCTGTGCAGACCAAACAGATTTTTTCTGAGATGACAAACAGCAGCAGAGAAAGCATCAAATGACTGGATCAAAGAAAAAACCACTTATTTGATGGGAATGTTTCAGGTTCAGATGGAGCCAGTGTTGGCGAGGCTTCAACGGTCCAACCCAGCGAGGAGCAGAAACCCACCGTCCCCTCCACCAAGAAGGAGCCTCCCACCTACCCTCCAGGTGAGGCAGGCGTGTACTTAACCTGCTCACCTTCTGTCCATCCCCACTGTCAGCCAAAATTAATGAAATAACATCTTCATTTTATGACATCCACCAGGAAGTCAAGAGGAGCGTTGGCAGCTCCAGATTGTGGCCAAAGGCAGAGTCACCTGTCCAAAATGTAAAAGTGTGAGCAGGAAGACTGTGGAGGGGCTGAAGAAACACATGGAGAACTGCAGACTGGTGAGCACTCTTCAAACCATAGTGTCCGTTATCCGGTAATTACTGATTTTTTACCAGGAAAATATATATTTTCACATCTAACTGTGTGAATTAAGAGTTCATTTCAACCAAACCACAGTTGGTGGTGATTGCTGCTAAGAACTAAGAAAGTTTTGGTGAGTTTCATTTAGTTTCTGTGGAGTTTGAACAAAGTGTGTTTTACGATGGTAAAATTAGTGTTTTTGTAAATGGAGTCTGGTAGCTTTGACAGCAGCGATGCAGCTGCTGCGTCTGGTCGAACAAAAAGGATCTGACTCTTTAACAAAAAGGTCTGTCTCTGTGGTTATCCTTTCCATAATGCTGCCAGACAGTGAGGATAACTATCTGAGCCGTCGCTGGCAAAAACAAACACTTTTAGTGGACGTACGTTGACAGCTGCAGCGATTACGTTCCCGCATTCTCACTCAGTACTGAACCAATTTTGAAAATTGCTTTGTTGTTAGTCGTGTAGATACAAAAACATGGAAAAATAGGACACATAAAGCCATTTAATACAGTCTATATCAATGTGGTCATTATAGAGAGAGTCTGATGAAGCCCTTTCATACAGTACAGAAGTATACTAGAGTACTACCACTGAATACACAATCTGCTGTTCTAGAGAAGACATACACCTCTGAGAGAGTACACAGAGTCATTTGTATGTTACTGATGGGCTCATTGTTTACCTTTGATTTATCTTTGCTGTAAACTCACTGGCTTATAGTTTATACACTGAACAAATGGAACATAACTTGAATCTGTCGTGTGCAGCAACCCTTCACCTGTCAGCACTGTGGGAAGCAGCTGAAGTCTTCCACAGGGATGAAGTACCACATCATGGCAGACCACAGCTATCTGGTAAGACCTTCTTCCATTTTTAAATGATTTCCTCAAACTCAGACACGCAGTCGGCAGCAGTTTCAGATTTGCTCTTCACCGACTGAATGCCTGACGATCTCTCTGCTGTGTAATTTGGTCCAGTTTGGTGGACGTATTGTCCACCCACTGAGGTGTTTCTTAGCTTCACTGTGTGTCTCACATGATGTGTGTTTTCAGCCCTCAGCAGACGATGCCAAGGACCTGGACGATCGTGTCATCAAAGACAAACTGCGTAAAGTCCTGAAGAGGCTGGGCAAATTAAAGTGCTCCAAAGAGGTCAATGTTCATCTAAGACAGGAGCTTTATTAAGATAAGATAAGATAAGAAAAGATGAAACTGAAGGTCTCCTGGTAAAATGTGTTTTCCTCTCAGGGCTGTACTGCTGCCTTCACCAGCATCATGGGCTACGTGTACCACATGAAGAAGTGTGGAAAGGAGGAGTCTGAGCTGGAGAAGATGCTGCTGAACTGTTCTCACTGTGGGAAAGCCTACAAGTCCAAGGCCGGCCTGGAGTACCACCTGAAGTCAGAGCACGCTCCTGTGAGTCACGGCTTCTATTTCATGTCAGGCCCAAGAAGCTGTTCGCACAAATAAATTCAAAATGAAATCATGTTGACTGGGTTGCTCTGGATGAAATCACGATGAATTCAAACATCTGTTACCCAGACGCCCCAGAAAAACGAGGAAGACGAGGCGCTGAAGGCCCACAGGGAGGCCAACCCCGAGAGGACGGCCAGCGGCAGGGTGCAGCGAGCGTCGGCCCAGGTGGCAAACTTCCACCTGGCTGAGATCGCCAACAACGAGCTGCCCAAAGACTGGCCCAAGAGGAAGTTCCAGTCAGACCTGGTGCCAGATGACAAAAAGGCAAGAGGAGACTGATTAGTCCTAAATGTGTGAATCAGGTGTGAAGTGAACATGCAGGTGTGTCTGAACAGGCTGTCACACCTTCACTGACCTCGTCTTTCATGCCGTCCTTCCCAGCTGAAGTACGCCCGACCAGGCCTGCCGGCCTTCAGCCAGGAGGTGCTGAGGAAGTGGAAGAACGAGGTGAAGCTGCAGAGGAAGGTCCAGTGTCCCAACCAGGTAGGAAACAACACCACGCTCACAGACTTTCATTCAGGTTCTTTTTGACAGAGATTTTGTGCGGACGCTGTGATGTGACATGTTTGTGTCGTCAGGGTTGCGGCTGCACCTACACCAGCGTGTCAGGACTGAAAGCTCACCTGGGACTCTGCACAAGAGTACGTCAGCTTCTCCCTTTGTCTCTGAGATCCAACATGCCGTCCATTGAACATGCAGGAATGTGCTCATTGGGATTAGTGGCAGAGTAAAAGTATTTCTAGTGAAATAGTCTGAAATGTACTGAACTACACTGAAAAATAAACTTTTTAACGAGGTACACAGACTTTGTGAATGAAGCCTTCAGTCTGGTCTGTGTCTTATGACATTAAAATAAAATCACATTGTCCACAGATTGATCATCATTTCATGGCTTTTTTGTTTCCTTTGAACTGATTTCAGGGCGACTTTGAGGCTGGAAAGTACAGATGTCTGATCTGCAATAAAGAGTTTAACTCTGAAAGTGGAGTGAAATATCACATCAACTCTGTCCATTCACAGGTAACACTTATCTCGACCCTGGTTTCCTGATGTTCCTGATCTCTGTCTGTTACTCAGCTGCCATTGAAAAGGGATCTGTATCCGGATCCATTATCCAGATAATCAACGATCTGCTCTTGGCTTTGTGTTTTAATGTGTCCTCACTGAGATCAGATCTCTGTCCTCCAGTAAAACCTGTGTGAAGCAGCAGTAAACCAGCCCCAGACTCCCTTAAGAAAATCACAGTTTTTTGAGTTGTTGAGTTGCGAGAACCTTTAGACGCTCTGTGAAAAGCTGTCTATGACAAATTCTTAACTATTTGTCTCTTCTTATAAATTCTGCTGACGTTGTACGTTCAGTTATTCCTTCCTTTGTATAAGAATGTGTCAGATAGTCGCACACCATCACAGTTATTTCTCACTGTGTAGGAATCCTTTTCCACCTGTATTGCTTTAATTTTTCATGCAGTTCTGTTGAATAAAGCATCCTTTGGTGCTTTCATGGCACAGAACAAACGTATTCAGTAATTAGAGGCCTGTCTCTTTTACCTTCTCACCTGCTCGCTCTCTGAATCAGAACAAAATTTAAACTTTTTGTGTTCGCGGAAAACAAATCTCTGCATCGCTGTTCTGTGCATGTTTACAGCTTGTATTAACATGTTTAACAGTCTCTGAGGAGTTCCCTCCTAACCTCCTACTCCTCCTCCTCCTCTTCCTCAGGACTGGTTTGTGACAAACAAAAAGGCCTCCAAGAAGTTTGAGAAGTTCCTCAAAAACCAGCCGAAGGAGTTTGTCCATAATGTGGACAAGCAGATCGTGGATCAGTACCACCATAATCACTTCCAGCAGCATCACCATCACCACCACCACCACCACCACCACCATCAGCAGCAGCAGCAGCAGCAGCAGCAGCACCATCAGCTCCAGCACCAACCCCTGCAGCACCCTCTGCAACCACTGCACCACCTCCAGCACCAAGCCCAGTTCCTCCACCCAGAGCACCAGAACCTCCCTCCACAGGTGGACGCCCAGCTCCAGCAGCCGATGCTCCACTACACCCCCTTAGAGCCTCCTCCCGGGCCGATGTGGGTGGATATGGACCGGAGGGGAGCCGTGCCGGGGCCAGAGCAGACCCCGATCGAGATGGAAATGGCTGATGTGGACAAACCTGGAGAGGACGGCGGCGGGATGGTGGAGGATAAAAGAAGAGAGAAGGGGGAGAGAAGAACGGAGAGGGGGAAGGCCGATGGGAAGCGGAAGGATTGCTTCGCTTTCAGTGGCGGCGGCGGCGGCGGTAGCGGTGGCAGCAGCAGCAGCAGCAGTAGCAGTAGCAGCAGCAATACTGGCAGCTCATCCAGCGAATCAGAGGTGGAGCAGCAGGACAGGCAGAGACAGATCGACCAGTGGAATCTGAAACGGCCGGGCGTCATGGAGCCCCACTCTGACGCTGCGAAGCGACAGAGGAACACTTAAGATCTGCAGCCAACATTTCCACTTTGCTTAGCACTCGTCACGCACCAGAGCTGATTTTAACAGTAGAAGAAGACGACGTTGGGCGTCCGTCCGTCTCTATTAGCCGTGACAGTGTGAGACAGAAGAAACAAACCTGTGTTTGGTGAGACGGCAGCTGATGGCAGAGCTGCGATGACCTTCAGCAGACGCTCACTGTGGATATGAGACTATACTCACTCCGGGGTTAGAGGCCGTCTCTCTGTCTTGAAATGGTTGTCGTCGTATAGCCTTGAGAAATATAGTATAGCGTTTATCTGTGTGATTATCTGTAACAGATTCTTTTCACCAACTTTAAACGTGTCTTATTCCTTTAAAACGTTTGATAAACCTTTTGTCTGTCATGTTTACCTTCACGGGAAACGTTACCTGAGAGCGACGCTGCAGTAGAGTATTTTGTTAGACTTGTGTCGTCTCCCTCTCTCTGAAAAGATTTTGTGCCTCTTAAGTATGATCTGTATAACTTCATACTACTTGTCATCACTTTTCCTCACAGTTGATGGGCCTTTTCTGGGCTGAATAACGTGAAAACGTCACTTTCCTGGTAAAATGCGATAGAAAAGAGGATCAGTTCTGTCTGGCTTGGCTTCCCCTCACCCTGTTCCTTCCTGTACCATATTTCCATCAGTGAGTTTTTGACTGAATTTTAGTTTTTTGACCTGACATGACAGCGAACGCAACCTGGTTGACGGCTAAGATCCAGTTGAGCCAAGCCTGTGGTATCATGTAGAGCTCAAGTGGAGTCAAATCCCGTTTGAAGAGCAGAAGCATCACATGTTGAAGTAATAGTTTAACATTTTAGAGAACTCACTGACATAACCTCTGAACTCTAGAGGTGTTAGCTGGTGTACTTTGGAACGTTTAAAAGAACGAGGCTAGCCGTTTCCCCCTGCTTCCACTCTTTATGCTAAGCTAAGCTAGCTGCCTCCAGGCTGCAGCTCCGCACTTCACCAGATGTGAGACTGGAAAGGGTTTGTTTCCCAGAATGTTGGACTGCTCCTTTAACAGCAGCATCTCCTCGGCCTACCTCACCGTACTGCTCTCTCCATGCAGATTGAAATTGACTCCGGCGTTGAGTGAAGCTAATCGGTTTTGAGACGTGTGTCCCTTCAGTCTCTTAAAAGGCGTCTTTTGAATTGCGGTAATTATTTTTATTTTAGTTCAGCAAAAAAAAAAAGTCTACGTTGAAGGACCCCTTACTATCTGTCTCTGGCACTTCCACCATCTGTCAGTCTTCCTCAGCGGATGGAGGCTGAACCGTTGTCACATGGTGTCAGCGTGATGACCAATGAGTGCTCTCCATCTGCTGAGGAATGCTGCCAGATGCGTTTGAAAGCTCTGGAAGAAGCTTGTAAGTGGAAGCTGAGACGTTCTTGTCGAACAGCTTTTATGCTTCATTTTTAACGTTTAAACATTCCACGCAGGACGTAAGCACAGAAAAGCGATGGGCTCTTGGCGGCTGATCACAGAACAGCAGCCTGTAAGCGTCGTAGAAACGACTGAACGGCTGGTGGACGTGAAGTGAACTCTGATGAGGAGAGTTACCAAACCAAGCAGACGGAGGGTGGATGTTCTTCTTTTCTGTTCGTTCTACAGCGACAGACCTGTTTCAGTCTGCCTCAGAGTATTTAACCGATAGCATGTAGCCTAAAGTTTATGTATCTGCATTTTGTATCTGCTGTTGTGGCGTCTGGTTCTGGATGGTTGTCAGTCATTTGTTTGTGATGTTTTAACACTATTTTGTTTTTTTACAACTGTTTTGCATTTATGAATGTATTTGGTTATCGCCCCCCTCTGTTGTGCACTTCATCGTTGGTCTTGATTTGAAACTTTCAAAGAGGAGTTCCCTTTAATCTGTTAATCTGTCTTTAACACACGCTATAAAAAAATACTCTGTCAACACATATTTACTGTATCTGATTCTGTTTGAAGTGCTTTGCCCTTCACGGCCTCCGTCAGATGCCTTTTGGAGGAGCAGCCTGTGTTGTTTGAGTTTGAGATGGAAAACCTCCTCAATCATGGGAAGTATTTCAGAGCGCGGCGTGAGATCGTCGTGAGAACGCTTTGTTAGAAGAGCAGACAGTTTTCAGAGCCCGTCGTCTTTGTTCGGGCTTTTATTGATGTTATTCTCAAAAAAAAATGGGTTTGCAGTACAACCGTACTCTAGTTTTTATTTTATTTCCACTTGAACCTTTTGTTTAACAGATGAATGAAGTTTAAATGCAGTGTTTGTTCAGATGCTGTGGTCATATGTGCTCATGCTAAACATCCAGCACTTCATAATAATTACAAAGATCATTCTTATAATTAGCATTCACCACCATGGTTCATCTCTTTGTCAGTGGTCTTTATTATTAATGCATCTGAAACAAAGCAGATGTCTCACAGTGAATCTGACTGTGCTGCAGTTTATGTTGATTTGGTTTGTTTTCCAGCTGATTCGGTTCAGACTGTAAAAGCTTTCAGGAAGTTTCCTCGCTGATGAAATACTTCCCATGTCCACTTATGCTTGTGACCAAATCTTTATCACCGTGCATGCACTTTGACCTGTTTGATGGCACAAAAGAAAGCATCACTCAGCATTTTTAAAGTGTTTTATAAAGCCGTTCAGAGCGTCTTTAAAAAAGTCCAAACGTTAATATTTGAGTGAAACTTTGCTCAGAATCAGACCAGAAATTCAACAACTAAAACTTCACGTTTCATAAGATCGTTTGCGCCTCGTCTTCCTGCTCTTACTTAACTTGCAGTAGCATCTCTTTGTCTTAATGCTGGTTTTTAATTTAGGCAACAGAATTGAACCAGCTTGATGGTATGTAACTGATATGATATGTAACTGAAGTTTGCTAATGTTGACCAGCAGGAAGCACATCAGAGAGGACGAGTGAGAGTAAAGGAGCTTCACAATGAAAATGATGAAACACTCATCAGGTCTCGTGTCCTCTCCGTCACCATCCTCACAGAAAATACACAGTATGTATAATCTAGGCCAGATTGGAATAAAGGTTCAGTTTGTAGTCTTGTACCATTTGTAAACTTAAAGAAAGCACTTAAATTTTCCATTTTGTGGTACATCATTTCTATTCTGAGTGAAAATAATCAGCCAATCCTTCATTAAAAATCTGTGCATTTAATATGTTATTACTTGTTTTTTGGACGTTTTGTGCTGCTATTTCATAGTACCAGCAGTGTTATAACTACAGATGATTAAAAGTTTAATTCATGGTCATTGTGGTCTCTGTGTCTTCAGTAATTGATGTGTGGACTGGCAGCTTGATGGTGTCCATCTACAGGTTCATCAGAGGGGTCAGACCTCTTGCTCGACCTGTGGTCCTCAGCCGTCTGCTGGGGTGCTCCTCACCTGTCCTGCCTGCTCTATACAAGAGCTCCAGGTGAGCTGCTGCAGGCCTGTTAGTCTGGTCCACATATTCCTGGACAGTGGTGAACTCAGGCTGTCTGAGGGGCATTGCCCCTGCACATGGAGGCAGATGTAATATGTGACTTCTGGTGTTTCAGTCAATATTGTGACTCTGACATTGCATGTAAATACTTTTGATGACTGTTAACAGAGAGAACACAGATATAAGGGACCTATACAGAAACTTTATCCAAATTGTTCAAGCTGTAGGCCCAAGTACTACAACAATGCACACAACACAGAACACCATTGAAAACATGCAGTGCAGTAATGCATACAATACACAACAGTGCAAGTGAGCATGTAGCAGCAAATAAGTCATATAAACAACACAAGAGAGCAAATCTAATAAAATAACAGGTGTTATTTATGTTCTCCAGGTATGAAACTACTGTTAAATGGACGTGATGGCTTCACCGGATATTTGCTGACGGTGAGGATTGAACTCACGGCCGCTGCAGAAGTTAATCGGTGTCATTCCGTGTTGTGCTGATAGGGGGCGGTGTGGTCACCGTGCCTGTACAGTAACATGGCGGTCCGGTGTAAGCAGAATGTGCTTTCAGCAACATGAGTCAGTGGAAACACCGCGGGTGATGTTCAGATTCTGCCAGCCGAGAAAGAATAAGGACAGGTTTTAAATGCCTGGTGTGTTCGGCGGTCTTTCACTGGGTCCTTCCCGGTAGCAGAGTTTGGGATTCGATCCCGAGTGGCGAGACTTTAGCTTCCCGTGTTTGGTACGAGGCGTTTCAGCCTTCGCCACCGAGGAAGAAGCCTCTGTTCCGTGCAGGGTGAGTTTATAACGATGTTGGTAGTGTCCCCGAGACCGTGTGTCGGTTACAGGCCGATTTCAAAAGTACTCCAGTCACCTAACGTCAGTGTAAGAAGCGCTACGTCTACCTCCACTTTAGCCAGTTAGCGTTAGCTGTGCGGTGTTAGCTCAATAGCGTGGCTAGACGATGAGAGTCACAGGGAGAACAAACGGGTAACAAAAGTGGGTTTATTTAATAACTTGGGGTGTGTGATATTTGAAACATGTGCCGAATGGATGAGTGGTTCAAGTTTATTAGAAATATCAAGTCATTGTGTGTCTATTGTCCATGAATACTTGCTAACACAGAAGAGAACATTTAACTGTCGGTTTTTTGAATGAGGTTTGGTTCGTCAGTCTCAGACAACGAAATAACGAGGTTATATCGGTATTATACCTGGCTGTATGACACCACTTTTTCCATAGTAATTAAACTATCCAACACAAGTCGTCACGCTGTGTAAAATACAGTAAACACACTTCCGGTAATGTTACTTACTGTCATTACAGGCTGTTGAATCGTGGCTGACAGTCCAGAGCATACTGAGGGAGCAAACACTGAGGTATTATGATGAAATATTACAGCATGTGTACTGTACTTCAGAAACTGTTTGTTTGTGCCAAATTTTTAGAAATAATATTTTACAAATATTTAAATGTCTTAATTTCTGTGTCTTGCCTGAACAGCAGAGTGGGAAGCAACTTGCTCCACACATGAGGAAGCACCTGAGGAGACGACCACAGCACAAGACACTGAGGACAGATGGATCCCATTGACTCCGGACAAGGTTTCCAGCACCAGCTCCTTTGACTAGCTTGTATATGTAAATGCATCAGGTTGCTATCTGTCATAAAGCAGAAAAATAGCTCTGAATAACTAATTTGTACTCCTGAATTGACTGAAGCAAACATTGTCACATCATGCATGATGATAATCTAGGAAACTGCTGTGTTGGGTTCATTTTGCACAGATAGAGATAAATGGTAATACACCTTCGATTTGCCCATTAAACAACATCAAGATTTCTGACATCCCTTAAACATGGGACGTTGGCGATTTAACAGTATTGTTTAACATGATGTTAATTTGCGTGTACGCACGGTGTAATTTAAGACCGTGAATTAATTTGTGCACATAAATGATTAATTTGAGTTCAAAAATGATTTATTCATTTGCAGAAATTACAAATTCATGAGCATAAATTTCTCATTCTTTCTCTCATTCCCAGTTTCAAAGAGCATGCTTTCTGTTTGTAAGGATGCAGCCTCAGTTTTTATTTTAATTTGATTTATTTCTGTTGATGCTCTATAAAGTATATACTGTACACCTGAGGAGTACTGACTTCACTCTCCTCGCAGGGCAGGAGACGCCGTCCGAGCAGGGTTGCAATTTGTCATCAAACTCCAGAGGACGACAGCGGAAGAAAAATCCCAAATATTTTGATTATGAAACTGGTGACGCGTTTAATGTGCAGAGTGCTCAGCAAAAACCAGGCAGAAAGAGCTCACGAGGTGGAGCAGCGTCTAAAAAGAGTCCATCAAAGCGTGGAAAGGCTGAGAATGCCACACAAGAGCCTGCAGGCGGAGGAACAGGAGCAACTGACGAAACACCTGAAGAGGCTGATGGAAACATTACAAAGGAAACTCCTCAAAAAGCAGCTAGAGGCAAGAAGACCCCGACGAAAAAGACTCCCGCCAGAAAGACTCCCGCCAAAAAAACTTCTGCCAAAAAAACTCCCGCCAAAAAAACTGACGGGGCCCTCCCAGCTGTGGAGGGTGGAGTTGATGCAGTGCGGCAGGAAAATGGGAAGCCAAAGAGAAAGTATGTGAAGAAACGGCCTGCACAGGAAGTGGAACCAGCTCCAGAACCAGCATGTAAGGAGGCTCAAGGAGAACCTCCGACTGAACCCGAGGAGGTGATCCAACCGGGTGGTCGCCGCAGGAGAGGTGCTGCTAAAGCGTAAGTTACATTTAGTGCGTTCAGAGTTCAGACATCTGCAGGACGACAGATGTTCTCCAGGGACACAGTTGTTGTTAAATGCTGTTAAAATGTCTCCAGGGCCTTGAAGTACCTCCACATTTTGGCGAAAGAGGTGCTCGGTCATCCCAGTGACAATGATGTCCCAGAACCAGACTCAGACACAAAGAGCAAAGGTCTCAGAGGAAGCAAAGGTACAGTGGAAACCACTCACCTGCACCACCACCACCTCTTTGTCTCAGAGCACCAATAACAGCTCAGCACAACCTTTAGCTGCTCAGTGCTTACGTTTATCATAGATGTCACACAGGCATTTTGAAGATGAGGGGTAGTGCAATAGTGAACATTAGTGTAAACCACTGAGTCAGTGTGATGGATCACTTCTGTTCTTGTGTTGTGCAGAGCGTAAAGGCCAAAAGAGGAAACGAAAGTATGACAGTGATCCTGAAGAAGATGAGGACTTTGTTCCGGATGTTGAAGAAGAGGAGGTTGAGGAGATGGAGGATGAGGAGGAAGCAGAGGACTCAGACTTCGACTCAGACATGGGGACAGGTGGAAGAAGTCCAGCAGCTTTCCATGCCAGCAGGACGTGTGTTAGTGGTTTTCTCACCTCTGCTGTGTCTCTTGTCGATGTTCGATTCATAACTGTGATCATAGCTGATCCAAACCAAATCATGACTCATCAATTCAAAAGTTTTCATCTTCTTGAGGACAAAATTTAGATCTCTGCAGAACCTTGATTGAAGAGTGAGCAGCAGAAACTCATCCATCCTCCTTTTCTCCTGCAGACAGGCTCGAATGTCAAAACCCCCAACGGCCTCACGGTCGGCGTCATGAAGACTGTTTGGGAAGCCGCCGAGATCACCAAGAAATTGTAAGTAGTCGTGTGGTTGTGGGTGTTTCCGTCCACGTTGTTTGACCAACACAGAATATTAATGAAGAGCTGCAGGCTTTTCAGGATTGAACACACAGAGAAAGTTTACTTTGGAGAAGACGATACCACACATTCAATGACGCTGATGTGCTGGATAAACATACCACTGTGTGTGTGTGTGTGTGTGTGTGTGTGTGTGTGTTTTTGTTTGTTTGTTTGTTTGTTTTCCAGCCGGGAGGAGCACTACAGCAGCTGGGTGTTCCCAGAATGGGTCCCCTCCTCCAGCGACTGGCAGCCTGTACCAGAAAGGTAGCTGACCTTTGACCTTTAAGAACGGGGACTTATAAAGAGGTCAAAATACGGCTGTAGCCATATTTTAATACTTTATTTTATGGTGAAGTCTTTACACTTGAAAGGTGCCACTTTTTGTGATTGTAAACTCTGAGACGTCCCACCTCAGGAGGCCATGCTGGACGCTGTCAGCAGCTGACGATGCTTCGAAGCTGACAGCCTAATAGATGTGTTGAGTTTGTGTGCTGCTTCGTACTGAGACGTGTTGGCTGTGGTGGGAGTTCAGATGTAGCTCTGAACTTCTCGTATGTAAGTTAATGAAGTCAGAGCTTTGTGTGTTTTATGTGTCGCTCAGTGATTTGGAGAAATACCTGCCTCAGGAGCTTCAGTCGGCTGCTTTCAGAGTGTCCAGAGAAGGACTCAGGAAGGAGGAGACGCCTCTGCAAAGACTCGACAGGTTAGACTGAGCATCATCCAGCCGTTATCCTTCACGAGACAGATGTTTGCCTCCAGGCTTAATGACTCCGTAATGTCATATTTATTTAAACTGCCCCTTCAGGTTTGTGTCGTATGTCCTCACCTCCATCCTCGTTGATGCGTTCACCTTTCGACATCCCTGTTTTGGTTCTAATTTGGATTTCAGTGCAGATTGTTCTGCTGAAAGCTTCTTTTAGCTGCTTTGTTTTGCTCTCTGTGTGCACCTGACCAGGTTCGCCTCAGTGCCCGCTCACCCGGATCGCTGGGACATGTTGCTGTTTGCAGGTGGACCAGTCTGGGCCATGGAGTGGTGTCCTACACCCGATGGTGCTCCGGCGTCCCAGTACATAGCTCTGGCCTGCCATCGAGGGATGGACGACCGGCACTGTGTCAACAAGACGTACGCTGGACCTGGACTGGTCCAGCTGTGGGACGTGGGCAGGCTGGAGTGCAACAGCAGGTGCAGCTGAAGGGGGCGCTGTGGGACCGTTTCAGGGCTGATGTTGATCAGTTGTACAGTCGACTCGTTCATCTGTTGAATGGCTACATCACTGCCAGAGTTTATTTTTAGGTTTCCAGAGCTTTTCTCCTTAATCCTTATTCACCATCATTGTCTTTTCAACATATTGTGTCCGCTTCCTTTGTTTCTATGATGCGTCTCATGCCGTCTCTTTCACCCCCCCGTGTCTCTGCAGACCGGACTCCCAGCCGGCCTTGGCTTATGGCCTGGCCCAGGACAAAGGCTTCATCTGGAGTCTGAAGTGGTGTCCTGCGGGAGGCTGGGAGCCCCCCAGCTGTGGCAGAAAGGTGAGCTTTCAAAAGCCACTGTTAGCATATTTGGTCTGGAGCAGCCTATTGCGAATACTGTTCAACAATATTAAAAAAACTGTAAATCCTCGACACCCAAAGGCTCCTTTCCTGCCCAGACTGGGTCTTCTGGCGGTTGCCACCTCCACCAGTGTGGTCACCATCTACAGCCTGCCCCACCCTGACGCTCTGCGCTCCATCGAGAAGGAAGCTAACTCTGGTAAGACCAAACACTCAGGCTACAGTTTTCCATCCTGACTGGAGCTGATTCAGACACACAGAGCATGCAGTGTGCCCGGTGTTCAGCAGAGGGCAGCGCTGCCTTCCTGAAGCCTGCTGTCAGTGCTGTATGTTACCTGGTTCCTGCTGAGGGGACATGAGGCTGCAGTAAAGCAGCAGATCATGGCAGAACTGTACAGATTAACAGCGACACTGTGGATTTGGTCACATTCCAGTCGACCCCAGCCAGCTGCTGATGTCGACATTAGCTCTGCTGCGGTGTGTAACGCGCCTCCTTCACTCTGTTTCTCCACACGCCACAACAACAGATGACTGAAGGTTAAGAACAGGTGCTTTTAGCAGACGCCACAGTGACTCTGAAGCACCTGTGAGTGATTCTGTGTAATGTGGGTCCATTTGGTGACATCAGGCATTTGGAGTTGCCATGAAACACGTTTGACATTTAGCCAGTTCGAAGTGGAGGAAACGCCAAAGAGGAGCCAAAACCGGCAGGAAAGTGACTTTATCGACGTGCAGGGCCGAATGTAAAACACACCTTCAGCTATCAAAGTATTAAAACACGTGAACAGGCATTGTCTCATCAATTAATCGACAGATTAGTTTCTCAATTAAATGACAAAGGTGTGGGCTGTAAAATGTCTGAAAACAGTAAAAAAAGGCTACTGCCAACAGCCCAAAACCTTAAAATATTCTGTTTACGGTGATGTATAATCCTCACAACAGAGACGCTGACACCAATGAATATTTTTCATTATTGATCCGTAAAATGACTGAAACAATGCAGCCGATTCATTCCTCTAGCTCTTGCCTCACTTACTCAGCAGTAAGTTTGTAATCAGTCAAACGGCTCCGTATCAATCATATCAGACTTCACTAACTGGACCAGATCTCACAGTCGGTGTCTGGGGACAGCATCCATGCGGACCCTCAGTGTGAGTACTTAGTGCATGGGGGTCTTTCAGACTGTTAATGCAGCTTTAACTGCTCCTCTGAGGGGCTTGAAAACACACACGCACACACACATACGCACAATGTTGTCCAGGAGTGTGAGTATATGCTGACATTATAGATGCTGGAGGCTGTGGACTCGTCTGCTCAGATCACTGCGTCAGCTGCCTCTGGGGCTCTGCTGATAGAAGACTGTATGAATGAGATTAATGGGAAGCTTATCTGCCACATCCATCATACACAGAAACCTGGTTGTGTCTGTGTGTGTGTGTGTGTGTGTGTGTGTGTGTGTGTGTGTGTGTGTGTGTGTGTGTGTGTGTGTGTGTGTGTGCGTGCGTGCGTGCGTGCGTGTGCGTGCGTGTGTGTCTGGGTCGGCCCAGTAGAGGCTAATCTGATGCACACCACACCAGACTAAGATCATGGCGTGTCAGTGCAGCACACACCTCGATAACAGACGCTCATGCTCTGTGCGTTACAGTCGACTCAGCCTCCTGACATCCCATTAAGCCTCATGTCAAGGAGCGTATCTTCACACTGTATCATGAGGTTTGGCTGATATTCGTGTCTTTTAGTGTGTTAACGCGGTGTTTTCGGTGGAGAATGCTGATATTCACCGTTCTTCTGGCAGTCTTAAACCACCGCCTATCTCCGCCGAACAGTTTCGGTTCTTCTTCGTGAACTTTGCCCAAATTAGTGTTTAATTTTCATCAAGCACAAACAGCAGCTCTGTTATTGACCTGTGAATCCATGTATGATACAAGAAGGAGCTGGAGCAGGCCAACGCAGAGCTGCCTTTACTGATTGAAGGGCTCCGTTACAGAGGAGCTCATGCACAGTCAGAGTTTAAATGAACGATGGTTTATTGGGTGTCAACAGACTGTATTCCACTTGGCTTGCTTTTACAATTAAGAAAAAATTGCTGGCCAGTTTGGACATAAAAAGCCATATAAAACCTGACATTTCCATTCTTTTTTTCCCTTTCCCCCTCTGCTTCATGGCCCCTGGTTTCCATTTTATTTTGTAGCTTCGGGTCATTGGGTCCCTTTCCCAAAGAGCTCCTCCATCAGCCCCCCTGCTTCCAACCACAGGTTGTAGGTATTGGATAGAAAGGTTGCAGAGCGCTCACATTTGAAAATGCCGTCTCCTAAACACAAATGACTGCAGAGAGAAACTTATTCTGGAACTTGGACTAATACTGACGGGGGCGTAGCCACGGGTGTAGAAATACTGAGGACTCGAGTCTTCAGTTTGACCAATGCACCAAATAAAAGGCTCTAAATATTTCTACTAAGGTCGCTACGACCCTTCTTTTAAAGGCTAGCATGATATCAAACCAATGGAAGTAAAGCACTAACAGTCACTTCCTTATGATGGCTTTCATTGTATATAAATCCATGTATGCCGCTTGCAGCAGAGCCTCAGAGTGGTTGATTAGGCCAACATGTTTTTCCAGTGCAGCACACCTTGACAAGCAGCGACAGTAGCTGCACTGAAGGTCCCATAAGACTAATGATTTTGAAGACCTCTGACCTTTCCTTAAGCACCACCACCAAACCAAGTTTTTCACATGTGGGCAAAAGATATCGAGGTCTAATGGCAACGTTGCCATGAATATGGTGCTATTGGCTTATCCTGGTACTACAAATTAAAAGCATGAACCGTCATGTTGCGGCATCCATTTTTAGCCACGCTAGCTGCCGGACATGTAGCACCAAAATCATCATCATTCGGTGATTTCATGCAGGATGTGGACATTTCTGTAAACGTGTCGTGTGTGAGTTTGAACCGCTGACGTGGCTGAAAATCCCTTTCATCAGCTCGATTGTTTTAAGAGGAAAATGGATTTTGAAGAGGCCCTGGAGAGGCGGGGGAGGGGTGGAGATGATAAAGGTACATTTAACCAAGTGACAAGTGAATGACTTTATAGCATCTCACCTCTTTTAGCCTAGCATGACAAGCGCTAATTGAATGAAGATTAGCTACTTTACAGGAGCGTGGGTGGAAGTGATTTCAGTATCAGCTGAAAGGGTTAAAGGTGAAATTGGCTTAGATAGGGTTAAACAGTGTGTGTGTGTGTGTGTGCGTGTGCGCGTGTGCGCGCGCCGCTCTCCCCCCCCCCCAGCCCAGTGCTGTTTGCCACAGATAATTATAAATGGCTTTTGTCCGTCCAGTCGGCAGAATGAATGAGCGGCGAATGAGAGAAGGAGGCTGTTAAAGCCGCAGAATCGGAGGGTGGGGGGGGGCGTTGGAGGTGCAGAGGCGGTGCGTGGCGAGGGGAAAAAAGACAAAAGGGAGAGTCGAGAACGCACATAATTTACAGCGCCGTTCTCCATCAGACAAGGATCTGTAATTGAAATGACAAAGAAGATGCATCACTGAGCCAGTTGTTAGTGTTGGAGGCTATGAATTTTAGCTCGAGTAGCTGACACTTCTTGTGTCCCGACTCTGTCAATCATCAAGGACTCACTGGGGATTGGGCAAGGGAGGAGGCGGGTTGGTCACGGGACGGCCGAGTTAATGTGCTTCAGTGTGTGTTGTTCTTTTCTCACAAAAAACCTGCGTACAGGCTAATTAGCTCCATCAGTTATACCAGCAAGCACTGGTCATTCCACTTCATGCAGCAGCAGCTCTGCAGCTGCAGTAATGCACACGTCTTTGCTAAACCACAGAATTATAGTAGTTGTCTGAATCTAATAGGATTGTCAGGTTTCAGGTCATAAAATGTGACTGCTGTATGATAAACATGCAGAACAATGGAAAACTGTGTTGTCAGAATAGTTTAATTTGGCAGAATTACTTTATTTTGTCATTTTTTGGGAAATAAATGCCACCATAACTGAGCATAAAAGAAGAGTTTTATGTCTGTGAAGGCTGACAACCACATATCAGTACAATAAGGCTGCGATAAAATCTAAATCCTGCTGTCACTGTCGTAACTTGTGTCACATATCATATCAGATGCAGCTCAGGGTTGTGAAGCCGTGCTGGAAAATGTCAGTTAGAGGCAGGTCTGGGTTCATCCAGGGTCTGAACCCTGGTCTGGACTTGATTTCAGACCTGAGAGGCTTATTTAAGAGGATGAGTGTTTTTTCTGAGGTGAGTTGATGGAAGGTGTGGAGGAGTGAGGAGGACGCTGTATTGATCTGATCTCTCGGTAATCTAAACTGAAGGAGGAGAGGAAGCCAATGATGGGGAACAGTCTGACACCTTTTTTGGTTGTTATTGGATTTTACATCTATTAAACAGAGCAGTGATGGTCAAGGCAGGCACGGCAGAATCACTTGTAAAATGGTGCTTAACATCCAGGCTTTTTTAATCACACCAGAGGAGGGATTGCTTGATAAATCTCCTGACTTTACATCTACAGCCATCAACAGGTCAAAGTTCCCACACTTCACATCAGGATACGCGTAAAATTCAGCCGTACCATGAGCTAATGCTAACATTAGCAACAGACCTGTTAGCCCACAGAAGTCAGTGCAGCGAAGCTTCTCGTCCGTACGTGATTTTGTGTCGAGTTGTTCTGTCTTATGCTAAATACTGCATGCAGAACATAGGCATGCTAGCATTAGCGTGCTAATGTGAAGATGCTCATTGTGTTGATCCCACTGCTGAGTTTGAATTATTACCAATAAACAACAACATCAAGTGTGATTTATGATTCTCTCTGCAGGAAAACACAGCCAGCAGCTGCCGATATTCCAGGTAGGCTCCCAGTGAAAATCTCTACATCAGGTTATGAAGCTCACGTATGACCGTGAACATCAGGACAACGTCACGTCCACTCCTGCTGTTCGTTTTCTGCAGGCTAAAGCAGTGTTGACGCTGAAGCTGGGCTCCTTCAAAGCTCCTCGCCTGGAGAGAAGTGGACAGGTGCTGTCCATGGATTGGCTGCCTGACAAACCACATAATATAATGGCTATTGGATTCTATGACGGTATGAACTGACTTCTTGGGAGATGTTGATTGTCTTTTTCTCAGAAATAGCACTTCCCTCCTACCCCTCCTGTATCTGTGTGTCTTTTGCAGTTTGAGCCAGTGTTTTGTATTTTTGTGTGGTTTTGTGCGTTCCTGCAGGTGTGGTCGGTCTGTGGGATCTGTCCACCACGTCTGCGCTGTTGCGAGTGCGAGAGGCCGACAAGTCGCTCAGCCTGCTGCCCTATCGATGCTTCCTGGCTCACGACCACGCTGTCCGAGCTCTGGCCTTCTGTCCCGCCTCCAGGTAGACTCGTTCACTGTGACCTCACCTGTCGGCCGTGAAAGGAAAACTCGAGTACAGAACATTTTCTTTCACTCTTATTGTGGAAAAGCTTCCTTCATTGCAGGATTTTCTGGTTGCTTGTTTATCTTTTTAAGTTCTTTTTCTCCTTCCAGTTTAGTTTGTCAGTTTTGTTCACAGCCGGTTAAAATTTGGTGCAGTTCTGCCACCGGCAGCCAAAGGCAGCACAGTAAACCCTGAAAGCAGAAAGTTGTGCTGAAGTTTGGCAGAAAAGCCTTTGCTCCAGTGTGTTCAGGCACTAATTCAAAATGTGGAGCACAAGGCCAGGCGTGCAGCCATGTCCTCTCTAAGCTATCACCATTCAGATGAGGGTGCCTCACTTACCTCCCTGCAGGCCAGCTGACCTTCAGGCTGCAGCCTCACATGATCTTCAGTAAGATCTTTGCTAAATTACTGAAGTTCAGAGTTATCCAGCTTAAGACTTTGAGAGAAAGTTGAGGAAAATAAAACACATTCAGTTTAAATTATATCACAGGTGAACACTGAGCAGCTGATATGTCTGATATGTGGCGAAAGGTCGCAGCTCATCATTTCACAGTAACCCTCGTCGAGACGGTTTCATCCCTCTTTAACTCCTCTCTGCTCCATTACTCAGCTGATGTATGTGTGATGAAAAGAAAGATGGAGGGGTCGTTTACATCACGAATGTCTGCTGCGACGATTCACAGCACGAGAGGCTAAAGCTAAGTCCTGGGCCAAAACTGGCTTTTTATTAAAAATCGGATTTCAGCCAGAGTGGTCGGAGTGTCATCCACCTCTGATGTTAAAGAGTTTCCTTGTTTTTATCTTAAGCTGCCCCAGACGTGCTAATCTGTGACATCCAGAGTCAGAAAAAATAACTTTTAAGGTGCTGACAGCCCACCTAAAAAATGTTTAATCTGTCTTCGCAGAGGCTTTTTCTGCCTTTACGTGAGGAAAGTTTTTGGAGAAATGCTGAGATTGCAGTTCTAGGAGAAACGAAGAACAGATTTTAAGAACATTTTTTAAATGCATATTGACCATCAGGTAAAAATATGAGGCATCAGCATCAGCTCTCAAACTCTGCTGATGCTCTCCAGCTTCAGTTTAACCCTAATCTCACTTTAAATGGGGGTCAGGCCAGAGCGCCACATCTGCAACAGTGAGCCATTTTAAATGTAAAATGTCCCATCACTGCAGCGTCTCTGCACCCTGTTGCCCCCATCAGATCAAGGGCAGCATCAGAGCTGTGAGCAGGCTTACAGTTTACATTTCATCAGCATTTATTTTGAACCTGTTGGCTGCGACCTTGTGCATTAAACAGTGAAGATAGCATGTTTTCACTGTTCACAAAGACCAGCAGAGGGATGAACCGTGTCGCGTTCGTCATTTTCCAGCCCTGTACGCTGTAGCTGCAGCTAATGCTAACAGAACAATAGCCCTCAGTTACACTTTGAGTGCATGTCAGTAACTCTCTGGACATGCAGACAAGAAATTATAATGTTAGCCAACATTAGCTTAGCATCCAAAGGGGAGACTGCCAGCAGGGTCAGCTTAGATCAGATCTGATGTGTTCACCTTTAACTTACCAGTGTTTTATCATTATTATCAGTACCAGAAACAGGTGGTTTATCCCAGTAATGCCGATATTTCCACCACATGTTAGCTACAGTAAACTTGATCTGCTTTTTCTGCTGTATAAGTAATCAATGTTTCCATTAACATCTCTGCAGCATCGTTCATCTCCGGGCAGATCTGACAGTAATGTGACCAACACGTTCTTCTCGTTTATCGTTCACTGTGTTTGTGCTTCACACGGTTGAGTTGCCTCTCTGTAAAGGTGGATGTTAAAAGGTGTGAAGCTGAAGTTAAACTCAGTGTGAAAGACGAGATTAATCCTCCAGAGAGTCGCCGTCCTGGAAGCAGCGAGGACACGTGTCTTCTCTGGATCACTGCTTTTTAATTACACAGCCACGTCGAAAGAGCTAAAACTACACTTCTGTGTGCTCGACGTCAACCTTTGTCTTCTTTTGTCACACCTGAGCAGTTTGTCATCATTTCTCTCCACATTCACACACAATGAAATCTGCTTCTATTGGTTTGTCCGTCTTCATCTGTTTGTCAGCAGACACCACTGTCAGGGTTGATCAGTGTCAGGGGAACGACGTCCCCCAGTTCAAGCTTTGCATCACAAGTTTGTGTCGTCAGAAACAGACATTTTTACATTCTTATCGATTCTGGATATTTAGTGGTTTTCCACACAGATACCAGCTGAGCTTTCTGTCTTCTTCCCACCACTCCGCTCAGGTTAGCTCACAGTGTTAGCTTATTAAGAATGGAAAGCGCAGAGCTGCCGTGACCGCTTTGCGTTGACAGAACAGCAGAGTTCTGCTTGGAAATACTTCACATTTTAGGCAAAGGATAGAAACAAGCAAGCGATGCCACAAAGCTAACGAAAGATGTTAACAAAACAAAGTTAGCAAAGCACCTGAAGTTTTCCCTGCGGCGTCGAAAATGGTCCACAGATAAACAAGAAAGTGAAGCACAGAAATGCTAAAGATGTGTTTTGAAACAGTCTCACCAGTCTGAAGTTAACATTCACACGTCAAAGAATTGACACTAAAAACCTTTCATCTGTTGACTTAAGTCTCTCTGTCTCTCTGTGTCTGTCAGATACCTGTTGGTGACGGCAGGTGAGGACCGCTACGTGAAGACCTGGGATCTGAGGAGGCTCTACGATCCCGTCGATGTCCTCAAACGCAATCTGACCAATGAAATCCACTGGCCGTTGAACGCGCCCGGCGTCCTGTTGGCCCAGGAGAGCGCCTATGCAGCGTGAGACAGCTTCTCCTTCAAACGTCCATAAAGTAGCTGCCATGACAGGACGTCTGTCACGTGACGTCACAGTTCACGCAGGATGAGCGTCTCTAACTTGTCTCTGGAAAACTTGCAAATTAAAAAAGGATTGGACCAAATCGAATATTCTCTGACTTTCTGGAATAAATCTTCTCCTCCTCATCATCTGCATGACACCTGATAAATGTTGTCCAGAGACACAGAAGACATCAAACAAATGTCTTCAAAATCAATTGAAAATTTGTGGGTTTGTCCTTGAAGTGCTCTGAAAGGTTGAGGCTCACTCTGAGATTTCAGCACGTTTGGTTTAATTTCTTTCTCTGAGCGTCTCATTTAATTCTGTCTTTTTCTTATTCAGCACTGGCTCACATGGAGTCCGTTACTTTGACCATAACGTGCCCTCCTTCTTCGCAGTTCCCCGGACGGGCAGCGTGTGGGTGAGTGTGGCCGTGTTTTAATCTTCCATCCTTCAGACATCCTCTAAATCAGCCGTGAGGCACAAAGTAGATTAGCTTTGTTCTGCAGGAAGTCCTTGAATTGGGGGCTGACGCTCATGGTGGCGAGGACGAAGAAACATACAGGAGCGGATGCCACTTTGTTTTGGGACATGTGTCATTTTATATTTTCTTATTGTCAAAAAATCCCATAAAAGACTAAAACCAGCAGGGCATCAGTTCTCTCAGTTGCTCTCAGCACTCCTTGACTTCCCTTCCTATCTGTGGCTCTCAGCCTGAAGCCCATTGGCTCCTACTGAAGACATAAATCTTACCAAGCAATGATGTCATTTTTTAAAAAAGGCTAAAAATAAAAAGTCATAAAACAGCTGGGAACTGTCGTCTTCTGCAAAAAACTCTGTGACAGAGGAAGAAGACCTGTGAGGCTTTGACGGACAGCAGCTGGCAGTCGGACCATCGTTGGCTTTGGTCTTGTTGGATGTCAACAGTAAAACAAGTCACGTGACCAGTCTGAAAACCTTTCTTCTGCTGCACCTCTTGTGTGTCTGCAGCTGTTATCTGGAGGCAAATTGTGCTGAAATTAGTCTCATAACTCACACTAGCTTTAACTGTCTGAAATTCGCTGGAGTCATTTACAAACCGTGTTGTTCACTCAGCTGACCGTTTGCTCCCACAGCGATGAAATAAGACCTGAATATTCTGTGAAAGTCTGGAGTTAAAACTGCATGTTCAGTCCGTAAATGCTGGTTTGTCTCTGTGTCGTTGCAGTCCATATCCTACACTGATTGGATGAACAGCGTGGTGACATCAGACAGCCTGGGCGAGGTGATCCTCGCCGTGTTACCTCAGATATGCTTCAGTCCTCAATACGTCAAACGAACGTTAGAGAGACGTTTCGTAAGTCTGCTCTTCTTTATTTTATTTTCCTTCTAAAGTAATAATTTGATGTTCTGTTCCAGCCAAAACACACATTTTACAGTTTAAACGCACAATATTTAATTCATGCCAATGAAAACAAAAGACGTTTGACGATGTTAAATATTTGATGACGTCATGAAGCAGCATAGGATTATGGGAGTTGTTGTCTCTGCAGTGAAAATGTATGTGACAGGAATGTGCACAGAGGAGGTGACGTGTTAAGTTTAACTCCTCGTCACTCTCTGACGTATCAGCAGGAGTTTCCTGCGTCGCCTCTGGAGGCGATCGAATGAAACGCACCTTGAATAAATTTATAGATTTCTTTTGAAACATTGGCGATCATGTAAGTACACTATTGAATGAAATACATAAAACATAGACCTGGTTGGTTGTAGACTTTTAAAGCAGGAAAGTAACGTTACTGTGCCTTTAAAAAGTGGATCGAAGGAAGCAAATGCAGCAAACAGTCCTTTCCTTTAACGTGGTCTCTCATTGTGTCTTCAGCCCGTCTACCTCACATCTCTGGTGCCTTATGATACAACTGCAGAAGTAAATGAAGTGATGGGAGGAGCGGAGGAGGAGGAGGAGGGAGGTGCTGTTAAGGAGCAGGGAGGAGGAGAGAGAGAAGGACCGGATCCTGGATCTGAAGGAGGGAATGAGAGCAGTAATGGAAACGGACGAGATGGAGGACGAGGGAGGAAGGATTCGTGTCCTCCTCTGCAGTTCCAGACGTACAAAGAGGCTGTGAGGAAATTCTGCCTCCACCACACGGACAACAACATGGTGGGTGCATTCAGAGGGAAGCCAATGAAAAGAGTCGACCACAGGCAGCAGCCTGGAACCGTTTTTCACAAAATACAGTTCTTCTTCTACACAAAGAGCTTTCTTCTGATTGGCTAACTTTCCGCAGTTGCCCAACATTTGACGAAGGGGCGAAGAGCCGTAAGGTTTTCATGCACAGACCATAATTTCACTGGTTTATCAATAACTCCACTTCAAATTCAGGCCAACTGCCACAAAGACACAGTGTGAACACGCACTGATGACACCGTCTCATGTTCCTTAACACATGAACGCACACACAGGGGACATGTACACGTCCCGTCCTGTGTTCATCCTCCACAGAACACCTGTTTCCACCTGGCTTCACTCAGCGAGGCCTCGTTTCCACATACACACAGCTCATACCACTAAAACTAGGTTTGGAAATATCTGCTAATAATCCACATTTATGCAGTTCGGTGAGTCCCGAGAGATCAAACCTGTGGAGAGAGAACATGAAATCTTTGTGCAGTCTGCTCAAATGTCACATTATCATCAGTTCACAGTGAGGCGTTCACTGTTTGATAGACTGCACGCTGATGTGTGGTCTACAGAAACAGTCAGGATTAATTAACTTTAATTTAATCGGCCACGTGGGGACATTTGACTTTCAGCCACGTGACACATTGAAGACTCACAGACTTCAACACAGTGAACATGAAAGATAATCCAGCAACTGTCAGTTCAGTTACCAGTTGGATCAAACAAATTGATGATTTTATCAGTTGTGAGTAATAAGTAACTAATTATTGCTATTATTCCTGTTTGCTGAACATCATAATCATCGTCTGCTGCGACTCCAGGGCACCTTCGCAGGAAGCGAGCAGCGAGCTGTGTGGAAGCACATGAAAGACACGGAGCTGAAGACAAAGATAAACCTGGATGATATGCCGGTGGCTGCACTGCACAAGGTACACACACACACACACACACACACACACAGAGTGCAGGTATTATCAGACTCCCGCTGCAGCTCAACATGAAGGAAGAGAAAGATAAACACAAGAATGGAAAGAATAGAAGCAGAGGTGAGAGATGAAGGAAGAGCCTCCTCCTCCTCCTCCCTCCTCTCCTTTCTCCTCCTCTGATGGGCCGCTATAAAGACGGGCTGAATGTAATGATGTGTAAAATGAGAAAAATGTCACCCTCGGTGGACGGAGGGAGGGGGAGATGGAAAGCAGCCATTTGAGGACTTGATGTGTTTAATTTTAAGAGGGGCAGAGTGGAGGGTGTCGCCGTGCCCTCTGGGACGGGATGATGGACGGGCACTTCATGGGACAATCTCCAAAACAAAACGCCACTGGGTCTTTGACTGGCCTGGTGTCTGAAGGGGATAAATGGATTAGAAAGAGGAAGAGAAATAACGAAAGAGGAGGTGCAGCGGGAGGATTTATAGTGATGAAGAGGGGGATAGATGGGCGACGGAGGAGGAGATGGTATTGACTCACTGGGAGCTACAGCTGAGTCATTCAGAGGACAGAAGACTGGACAAAAACTGCTAAAAACAGAAAAAATGTTTATTATTTGTTCATAATAACAATAACTCACATAGAGGTGAGAGTAGTCATCATGATGAACAGAGTCTAGCAAGGCTGACATGATGCGTGGAGTCCCTCAGGGATCAATACTCGGCCCATTGAGCTTCAGCCGCAGTGCGATACGATCTGCCGACGCTGATGACACACTTCTACCTGTCCTCATCCTTGAGACTTAAGCTCAGTGTTTTGTGCCATAAACTAAAGATATTTAATGTTTTCATAGAATTTTTTATGTCTGGGTGGAGAAATTGTGTTTGTTGTTGTAGCGAAGGAACTGAACGCAGCGCAGCTCTGAGACAAATTCTGGGTCTTATTCACATATTTATGTCTGGATCACGCTAACTGTGGTTGGGTTGCTCTGTAGTATTGTTCTGTACCACGTGGACAGCGTTTGTTCAGCCCTTCGTATTTGTGTCTTCCTCTTCCCCTCAGGTGCGTTTCAACCCCAACATGTGCTGCCATACCTGGGTGGTGTCCGGGGGCCAGGCTGGCCTGGTCAGACTCCACTGTCTGAGGAGCATGATCACCGCCAAGGCCAAGAAGATGATCAGTGAGAACCAGGCCCAGTTCAATACACTGTACCCACCCAAAGACTCGGAGGAGGCCGTCCAAGCGGTGCCGGACGACCTATAGCAGGAGATCAGCTGGACTGAAGGTGGATCACGCAAAAAAAGTATTTTTAACAGTAATAAATATATATTAATATTGCATTAGCACATACAGGACAGCGTACACGTTTGCTGTTCATCAGCTTGGTTTCTTGTTCCAAGTGTCCAAAGGCCGACAGAGACATAAAACGACGATCGACCCGTTCAACTGCAAAGTGGAACATGATGGAGGTTTCGTGACACCTCCTCAGTAGCACCTCACCGGACCTCCTTCATGAACTCTGTTCCTTTAGTTTGAGGTCGGTCTGAAAGTGTTGCAGGTCAATGCAGAAGCATCGGCACGAGTTTCCTCCCATAAGCTCACCTCCTCCACACTCCTCCACGCTTTTTGTGCAGCTGGCAGTGAAGTGCCTTGCTTCAAATGTTTGACTTACTTAGAATCAATATCAGTTAAAGGTCCAGTTTGTCGGATTTATGGGGATCTATGGGCAGAAATGGAATGTAATGTTATATTTTGATTAGTGTAGAATCAAATAAGAATCACTGCTTCTGTTACTTTGGGATGAGCTCTTCAGGGTCCGCCGTGTTGCACCGCCTTGTTTCTAGTCTTGCTACACACTTGGAAAGGAAGGGTGGTGTTAGGGGTATTCAGTTGGTTGCAGGCTGCCACTTCACCACTAGACGCCACTAAATCCTGCACACGGGTCCTTCAGTGGTTATTGATTCTAAGTAAGTCAAGTTGGGTTTTAGTTAGTCCAGTGTCTCTTTTTTGGAATAAATATTGCAAACATGGCGGTGAATCCGATGTCGACAGCAGTCCAGGGAGGTAGAAATATGAGTTATCAGCTGCTTCCGCTGTTATAAAACCAGAAGCCGAAAACCTTTTTCCTGCATTACTTTGACCTGTTGAGTTTGATGATGAACAGCAAGCTGGTTTGTCTTTAAGGTCGTTTTTTTGCTGCTGTATTTTTATAATTGTGGAGGACAACTCAGGCTGCGACTGAGAGGAAATACTTGAATTTTTTTTATGGTAACACTGCTGGATGTAAGGTTTCTAAATAACTCATTTTAGCTGTTTTTCATTGTTCCTTTCTTTAAATGTTGAACTTAACTGTGATAATTCTGATGATTGGAAGGTTTTGATTCATTTCTTTTTTTAAACAAACAGCTGCAGCATCGTGACGTGACCTAGTTTGTGTTTCAGTATCTATGAAACGTCTCTTTTTTAGAGCTTCTTTGAACTTTAAATTTGGGCTTTTATCAGTTTCGTTTTTCAAATTACTTCAAAATCTCGTCGACAGTTTCGGAACGATGTTAAGGAAACACTACGATCATGACAAATACTTCATTACTGGGAACATTATAAAAATAACAATAAAAACATGAACATGTTCTGCTTTTTCTTGTTCTGCTCTGTTTTATTTTTTTGTTTTGTAATAAAAAACGTTAAAAAACGTTGTCTCAGTGACGTCTCTGAAATAATCCAGCCTCTTTCTGTCATCTGCAATCTTTTATTTCACATTACAAAAAAAACGTTGCCACACATAAAAATGAAATATCAAACATCACAGATGTGACATGTGGATTTATGCAACGTCACCAGAACACTTAGACAAAGAGGACCGATTGTACAAGAGAGATCAACGTATTTACACAAGTATACACAAAGTCGTACACGGAAAATACACAATATTTGACATATTTACAACAGTCACACAAAGACAGCTACAGCACAACACAGAGCATTCTCAAACATTAGACTTCCATCGTGAACAAACAGGAACAGCGTTTTTCTGGAGTGAAAGGAACTTAATCGGACCGTAAAGACTCGAGTTCAACACCGCAGCCCGGAGAGGAAACTTCAGGACGGACGCAGTAAAATGCTTTTAGTCTCTCTTACATTCACTTTGTTGTAACTGAGTCTTCATAGCCGTTAGTGTGTATTCTCATTTTGCAATATTTCAAAGGGAAAAATGTATTTAAATATACAGGATCTCCTTAAAAATTGGTGAAAATATAGAATTTAAAGAAAACTTTTTGTCTTTGATTCATCCTCTGCATGGTATATCAACATTTTCTGATTGGCAGTTGGACAGGAAATGTCTTACTGTACATGATATTGAATAACAGCTAACAACCATGCAAGTATGCGTGTCAGAATGGATGCTGACGAGGCGTTTGCGATGTACAGTTGTCCGTTCTCTGAGTAACTAACGACATCACTCTATAGTAGCTGCGAATCATTACAGGCGTGTCAGCCGGCTCGTTGGCTTTTCTTCTTGGTGCAAAATGATCTCAAAAATATTCTCTTGACTCGAGTCCAAAGTATTCACCAAAAGGGGGTGAAGCTCCACATAACATGCTGTGGATATTTGTGGTTCCCAGCAATGCTAATGATGTTAGCGACGCCACAATCGTCCCCCTAGCGTCTCCAATTTGAAGGTTAAGACTTAGAATTAGGTTTAGGTCAAGGTTGGGGAAAGGCATTTAGTTGCGGTGGGTAAGGTTAGGGTAAGGGGCCGGGGAATACGTCAGGTCAGTGAGGGTCCTCACAAGGGGAGTACGTGTGTGTGTGCGTGTGTGTGCGTGTCTGTGTTAAGAAAAAGTCATTGAGATTTTTACTTTGAAAGTCTGGAGGGCTCATGAAGCCTGTTGCAAAGCAGCCTAGACTGGATGGACGGATGGATGGACAGGCAGACTGATGGATGGATGAAAGCTGAGGGAACAGAGAGCCATTTAATAGATGGATCACACTGAAGCTGCAGGAGGAACAAGAGATGGATGAGATGGACGGCAGCGTGACGTTGAAACTAATTGTCCGGCTGCAGGACTGAATCATTTCTGCCCTCAGACCTGAACGTCTGCTCAGAGTTGACACTGAAAAGCAGCCGAATGCTTTTTCAGTCTGACACTCGTTCATTTACTCTCCGCTCGATCAATACAGCGCACACCATTAGGTAAACTCTCCCAGTTCTCAGCGTGAGAAGCTGACCAGTGAAACCACGACCGCCTGCAGCACAACAAAACTGTCAGGAACTACCATCACAAATAGCCCTTAATGAGTTCACTTTGGAGGCTGCTGGTGTCCTAAACATCACCTCCACGTCAGTCAAACCTCATTGGTCCAGTTTTGATGTTAATCTAAAGGATCTTCCAAGCGCCTCTGGAATGAAGAGTAGAGATGACTCGTCATCTTTGGCTTGATGTGATAACAGTGAAACAGAGTACAGTACAGAAGAGAGTTTGGTCAAGTCCACATTTAGCTGAATTATCACAGAGCAGACAGTCAGTTGACCCAGCATGGTATGTGTGATGAGGTGCAGCTCGGTACGATGTTTAAAGGGAGCACTAGACCAGTTTGGACCAGGACGCTGGAGGTTTTAGGACCAGTACCAACGAGGTCGTGACCAAATCAAACAGTTTGTACATCCATAAGATTGGAATCATCTTTTCTAACATGTTCTTTGAGGATTGCCTGAACAGCTCTGTGACATCATGACAATCAGCTGTTGTTTTTGTCAATCTTCTATTCATTTTGGCAGCCACTGTTTCGTAGATTAAAAGGTGTCTTCAAATAGTTAATCGTCGCCATACTTCCTCATTTGTTTATCACGAATCTGACCAGTGACAGCATGTAGAAGATGGTTATTTTTCAGAGGTATTATTCATGCTTTCCTTCCTTAAGTACATACTACCATGATGTTTGTGATGAGGTTATGTCAAGAAAGAACTTTTCAGCAAATGAAACTCTTAAAACGTGTCACTCATGATGAGCCAGCGTTGCAGATTCACGTCTGACCTTTGGCGGAAAGCAGGTTAACGGCTGTGAGCTGTAGAGTAGATGAGCCGTTCGGTAAAGTTAGCGCGGAAACAACAGACATCAAAGTCATCCATGTGTGCTGCTGGAGCATTACATCAGGTGCTCCATGGTAACAGTTCAGCACATCTGCTCTGAACTGATGATGCTCCATGCTAACATATTGGGATCTGCATCACTACTGTGTGTAAGTAGCATCAGGGAAGTTATTGCAGAAGATAAGCAGTGGCCCCAAAGTTGTAAAGTTACTGTGAACGATATGTGGTCCTGTATCTGGCAGTTTTCCTTGATTTACATGAAATACTAGAAGTAAGGCAGTGTTTTCAACCAGCAGCAGCCATTTTCACAAAGCATCGCCAACCAAGACTGAAAAACAAACATCTGTTTGTCCTGGAATAGTTGCATAAATAGACTCTTCGTTGCATTCATTAAATCGACTTTCAATAATCCATTTTAAAAGTTTAGTATCAAGACATCAAGCAGAGAGAACACGTCACCCCGTCCTGTTTCTCTCGACGGACCCCTGCTGGTCTAACTCATATTAATACAAACTTTATGGCAGCGTATTACCCAGAACTTCTTGCAGGGACAAACCTGAAGACCACATTCAAACACAAGTGAAATGCTTCTTGTCAATGGGCTGTTTGATTGTTTGTGAGCTGCAGTGTTTGTACCTGCTGTAAACCAGCTGTTGGCCAGCGGACACGCCTGCTCTACACTTTCTGCTATTGTAGATATTTTTCCATTCATCATGAAGCGTCATTTCATTTGGATGGAAGAGGTTTTGTGGCTCGGTTGCATATTTTTCGGACAGGACCATCATTTCAGTCTTGCACCTCATCACCCCTGCATGCAGATTGACCCCAATTCTTCTTGTGAAAGTGTCCCAGTATTTTTAAAAACTGTACAACCTTGAGGACTGGAGTTCCCTTTTAAGGGTTTAGTTGGCCTGTTCCATGTTAGCATGGAGCTTCAGCACTCGCCTCCAACACATGGATGATTTCGCTGTCTAATTTCTTGTGACTTAATGGCAAACGCAACCAAAAACTTTTCCTGCTCCTTTAACAGGAAGCTGGACAGGAAGTGAACGCAGCTCTCAGTGGTCCAGCTCACCCACAGGGAATGAAAATGAGCCCCGTTCCATGTCCTGTTGGGTCCAGTCTTGTCCGTCCCAGCATCAGTATCAGTCACTGGGGTCCTGGCAGTGGGAGCAGTGGCTCATGTCTTCAGAGTAGAGCTCGACCTGGATGGTGATGCTGTAGAAGCCAAACTTGGTGTGGAGCAGATCGGTGGCCTCCTGCAGCACAGACTGAGCGTCGGCTCCCTCCTCTGACGTCAAACAAGAAAGTGGAAAACAACAGTTTACTAGATATTTTTCTGCCACAATTTATTCTTCTTTTTGGTTTCAAACACATTCAAAAGACGAGAAGATCGGATTTGAAATGTGGAATGAAATCTGCCTGAAATGAGTGGATGACGTGGGATGAAGAGTCACATTAATTTCACGTTAGTTGAAGCAGAAACCTTTCATGTTTTTCCACCACCGGCTTGAACGTGGTGAAGTCTTTGGTAAATACCACCTTTGGTTACCAGTAACAATGAGGTGAAACTATGCAGCATCAGCACTAACTTCACTGCTTCACTTCTGCTTTTACATCATCAGTATGATGTACAAACACGTCCATCCCTCAGCCCACAACTTCCCAAGCAGCTGTTCTACTTTCTCTCAGTGTAGCTCATAGAGCGGTATGTTAGGTTACCTATGGCCAGGTGAACAGAGACCAGTGCCTGGCTCAGAGTCAGAGCCCAGAGGTGCAGACAGTGCATAGACTTCACAGCCTTCACGGACAGCAGCACCTCCTTCACTGAGTTAAACTCTACTCCTTTAGGAGACCCTGAAAAACAAAAGGCCACAAGTTAAGAGACATCAGTTTCCATCGTGTGTGTGAGTTTGTTCCTCATGTGCAAAGCCTTTAGGTTTGTCTTGTTTCTATTCATGTTAACAGACATCAAACGTTTAATTAGCTCTGTAGGTTTGTAGCACCGTATAGCACATTTCATTACTTTTCAGGTAACCTGTAATTATTTTATTTAACTCACCAATGAGTTCATATTCCAGTTGTCATATTGGTTAAATGTGTGTGTACACAGTAAAAACAGCCATGACTGAAGTATGTGTTGTTTTTTGTTTTTTTTTTAAACATAAAATGAGTGATTCTCTTTGACACCACAGGCCTGTTTCTGCTCTGGCTCTGCTCGTGGGAAGGTCGTCTTTAGGAAGTTCAGTGATGTGCAAAGAGAATTTTAAAATGTCCCAAACTATTTCGTGTCATCCTCAGGATGTGGCCATCTGTGCTCTCGCTCTTTGTTCTGCACAGACCGAAAAGTTGAAACTGAGGTTTTTCTACTTATAGGCCAAATCCTGGTGCTAATCACCATTTAGCCAACCAGGACGTGATTACCTTCATTACATTAAAAATATGCTTCAAATCTACGAATGCACAGAACATGTCAGCCCACAGCATCATGTGACGTCGACCTTGTCGGATCAGGTGAAACTTTAACAGCTTGAAGTCAGCTGCAGGCGAGGACACATCTCTGAGTGTGAGTCACAAATACCACTTCAGCCTGTGCCAAGGAAAGGAGAAGTTCAACATTTGCTTTCCTGCTGAGAGTTAGTCGATGGATGCCACCGTCTCATGTGTGTCTGTTAAATATGAAGCTGCAGCTGGTTGTCTTAGCTTAGCATAAACACTGGAAACAAGGGTGAACAGCTAGCATGGGTCTTTTCAAAGGTTAAAAAATGTGCCTACCAGCACCTCAGAAGCTCACTAATTAACATGTTATATCTTGTTTGTTTGATTACTGAGGTTTCTAATCAAACAAGATATATCATGTTGATTAGTGAGCTTTTGTTGGAGGATTTGCTAACTTTGGACAGAGTTGTATTAGCTGTTTTCCCCTGTGTCCAGTCTTTATGCTAAGCTAAGCTAACCAGCAGCAGGCTATAGTTTCATATGTAGAGGGCAAATATGAGAATATCATCGATCTTCTCATCTAACTCTCAGAAAGAAAGTGAATAGGTATATTTCCCAAATGTCAAACTACACATATAGCAGCCTTTAACCTCCTAAAACCACAGTTTGTCAATCAAAAACAGCTCATTGGTCTCCATGTGAGGTACCTTCCATGAGTATCCGGAAGACGTCTCTGAGGATGGTGACGGTGGTGCAGAGGACGAAGACGGAGAAGAGGAACGTGCAGATGGGATCTGCAACTTTATACTCAGGCTGAAAGAGAGAAAATAGGTTATGGACACTTGAAGGAGATTAAAGGGACATCAGATGGTGTTTTTTCCGCAGTCATAAACCGTTAAAGTGCTCAGGGCAAAAAAACAAAAAGGGAACATCTTGCATGAAGATGGAAATATTTAACCCTTTCATCCATAATAACCAGGACGCAGAATAAATGAAAGCATTCATGTTTTCATCTCACGCTTCATTAAAATGTGCCTTTAAATGACACTTGGTGATTACTGTGACGCTTTAAAATAACCCTTTAAGTGTTTTTGGTGTTTTTTATTTTGAATTAAATATATTAAATTGAGTATTTTCATCCTGAAAAAATAAAAATCAATTCAGTGTCTGCCCGCGAATTTCAGAACTGATGCTTGATTTTTATTAAAACGCTGACATCAGCAAACTGACATGTCAGTCTCACCCTAACGTGAATGTGATCTATATCTGACCCGAAAGTAGATGACGGTCGCCGCCACCATGACGCCGACGCTCTGCAGCAGGTCTCCGACCACGTGGATGAAGGCGGCGCGGACGCTCGTGTTGCCGTGGCCACTGAGGAGCGCGTGGGAGTGGCCCACGGGACTCCGCCCGTCCTCGTCGATCTGGTGGTAACCGCTGCCGTGGGCGTGGAAGGTGGTGGAATGATGGAGGATGTAGGCCATGCTGCAGAGACAAAGAGGTGCTTTAACTGCTGCGTCTGCTCGAAAGTGCACTCGGGAACAGCAGGTTTGACTTAAACACTGATAATAATCATAAAATACTCTCTTTTCCTTTCCTTTATAGATATTTGTTGTTCTGTTTTGGTGTTTTCAGGTATGAGCGTGTGCTCTTATAGTATCTTCTGCAGGTGTTTAAAGCTGCCCTGCACTCATGGATGGAGGCCTGGGTGTCTGATTAAGCTACTGTTGAACCGCCTGCATTTCTTTTAGAGACTTCTCAGTCAGCTCGGTTCATATTCATATTAGAAGCATGCATGGATGCCTTAATGATGTTTGAAGAAGCATCTTTGCACAGAAGTGTGCAGCTTTAAATTGAATTTCTGTTTTTGTTGTAGCAATGCCATGTACCATGTTAGCATCCATTATGCTGAGGCCCACTCACATTATGTTGACAATGACAGCACAGCCGGAGGTGACTAACATGACGTGGCCATCAATCTCATAGTCGTTGCGTACAATCCTCTCGATGGCTAAATAGACCAGAGCCCCCGTGACGATCCAGATGGAAATGACTGAGATGAACGCCCCGAGGATCTCTGTGGAGAGAAGAGAGTCTTAATCATTTTCACGCAGCCCTACAGTTCATCACACTCCATGCAAAAGAATCACAAGTCTGTCTGAAGACGTGAAGTTAAATAACAGACTGCATCCCTCAGAGGAAGAGCTTCATCATCATCAGACCAGTGACAGACAGGAAAGACTCAGATGCTCCCAGCAGAGACCCAGACAGACACTCAACAAGTGTATTAATATACTTCAGTGTATTAGAAATGTAGTTTAAGTGTAAGAAAGTCACTGCAATTACACTTTTGCTTTGGCTTAATTTAAAGTATGTTTGACATCTACTTTTAAAAGGTTTTCTTCTAAGTTGATGTCATTAATTTCTGCTTAGATTTATCAAAAATGAATACGCTGATTCTGCAATACTTACAGTATACTGAAGGCAACAAAATAGCACAAAGTGTACTTAGTAAGTTCTGCAAAAAGTATCATTTAAATCAAATATTTTTTCTAAAACATCAAGATTTTAACCAAGAGCTGTTTCCTTCTGCTATTCAGTGACTCATAAATTTACATATCAATAAATAAATGTAGTAATCATCCATCCTTCCAAACATCCATCATCTTTCTGTCCTCCGTCCTCGCTCCATCCATCCACTCAGAGGAATCTGATTACTCGTCCTGACCTGATCTGTGCCACCCGAAGTTCATGGTTTTGGTGGGCGGTCTGGAGGAGATCCACAGGGAGAACAGGCTCACCATCATACTGCCAAAATCTGTCAGGAGGTGGGCTGCATCCGTCATGATGGCCAGGCTGTGGGCCAGGTAGCCTCCTGTGGGAGACCAGAACATGACCGACTGAGAGAAATATCACAGTTAATCCTTCACCCAAACAGTAAAAACTTGCTGATGAGGAGTGTCACCACCTGTGAAAGCATCCTCTGAGCATCAACCCCCCCAACCTTTAATAACATGTATCTCTGCCATTTAAAGGTTTGCTAAACCTGTACTTTAATGCAGCCTCAAACCGTGAACCATTAATACTTAGATGCAGAGTGAAGCCTCGGGTGAAAGAGATGTGAGATTGTTTTATGCCATCGTAAACATCCAGGCAATCAGCCAGCGAATCTAAACACCATTTCATGCCATTGGCCATAAAAAGTTTGAGGCTTTGTTCTTTGCAGTTTCTTTGCTTTAGTGACAAACGTGCAGTTACTCTTCAGCAGGACGGTATTTCCATTATTATGACATCAGCGTCAGCGCGGAAGGCGTTTAATTCCCTTCAGAAACAGTCACTTTGTGTGATGTGAGCGTTTTCACTGTTACCTATGACTTCACCAATCATGAAGACCAGGCAGACGGCGGAGGCGATGTAGAGTTTCTTCTTGGCCAGCAGCTTGTCCACGCTGTCCTCACACACCAAGGCTTTGGTACCGTGGCAGTGGGCGCCGACGGGTCGTTTCAGCTCGATGGCGCCGGCCATGCCGCCATTCTTCAAAGGGAAGTCGGGATATTGCTCTTTGGAGTCTGGAAAGGAGCTGCAGGGGTACAGAAGGTGTGTGTTCATGAAGACAGAGATGGTCCATTCTCTCCGTTTATTCAGTTTTTAAAGACAACAGTGCACATGGTGATGTCCTCTCAGACTACCTCAGGTCACACCACATTACATTGGCACTGGGGTTTGTTCACTCTGTAACAGACATGGATCTACAGAATACTTAGCATTGACTAGATTGACTTTTTGAGTAAATGTTGCTGCAGAGAACAGTTTTGTTTGCAGTGGAAACAGATCTTATCCTGATTAAGTGGGTTACAATCAATGTTCACTATAGTGGAAGAGTGGCGAGACTGGTCAACCACTAAAGAGCGAGGTGAAATCGATTAATGCTGGCAGTGAGGTGGGAAAACAGACTCGAAGCACATTTGCAGGTCTAAAAATATTCAAACATTTAGGTTTTTTCTGGGATAAATGTTTTAGAACAGTACATGTTTTGATGAAAAGGTTGCAATTAAATGTTTTTCCAACATCATTTAATTGTTAGATTTTAGTGTCAAGCAGACCTCAACAATGTAGTCTAAGATAAGATAAGATAAAAGTCCATGCCGGGGAAATGAAATTGTTAAGGACAGCAAAGAATAAAAGCGAGACATAGAAAAGATCAAAAGACGATAAAAAAGGATACAAAATAAAAATCAAGAATACTATTGCATATTGAATTACATGAGTCAGATATGGATAATAAATACAGTGTTCTGCAGTGTAATGTAATGCAAATCAGTGAATGTTAAAATATATCTAATATATATATCTTAGCCATATATGTAATACCTAGCTAACATGTACTCACAGATATGCTGCTGAAGGAAACTTTACAACCAGGTGAATCAAGACCATCTGAGTGCTTTTGAAAGGTACCTGAACTTGCTTGAGGTTCTAGAGACGGACTTGTGGGGAGTCCCAGGCATTTATCCTCTTAAAGGATCATTCACACTTTGGGTGTTGTTGAGGTCACATGTGAGTCGTCGACCCACCCAGCCATCAAGTGAGTCATTGGGGTCACATGAGTTAAAATCAGTCAGTTAGAACTGAAGAAAGGTCTTCTAGAACCGAAAAGAAGCTCTTAGATGTACCATGACCTGGATGAATGAGTATCTACAGACAGGTTGAGCCCAGTTTGACCTCAGACGGCTCGATGCCTTTTGGCCTAAAACTCATCAGTTCAATGTTTATCTGACATTCTGATTTCACAGCCATGAAATTATGAGCTCTTCGACTGACAAAGAGCATCAAAGAAGACTAACTGTCTGCAGACACACTCGGTGCTCTGTGAGGACGCACAATGGTACTTTGTGCTAAATGCTAACATCAGCATGCTAACATGCATTGATTCTTCTGTATGTTCTCAATCAAACAGCATCATATCTGATTCTTTTTCATGTTGCTACCTGGTCACAGCGACTGGGAATGACACTTCACCTCTGACAATACAGTAGCCTCAATCGTGAGGACGAAACAAAACACTGACTTCTCCATTTTCCTCACACACACACACACACACACACACACACGCACACACACACACACACACACACACACACACGCACACACTCAGGTTGGTGTTCTTGCCGTGTGCAGTGAGGGAGAGCTGTGATGATGTGGGTAATGAGGTGGAAAAAAACTAATTTGGGCTCACTTGAGATAACCACACACACACACACTTAATGTCACACACTTCACATGGGAGATTGCCAGTGTTTCATGATTAGCCTTTATCACACACACACACACACACACACACACACACACACACACACACACACACATCTTACGGGATGTCCAAGCTGAAAAGAAGCAGCCAAGTGTAAAACAGATTCTGTTCAATTATACTGCTGGGACACGAGAGCAAACGCCCCCCAAACGCATGTACATGAGCACAACACACACACACACACACACACACACACACACACACACTGGAGTTCTGAAACCTGAGGGCAGCTTTATGTTCAAATGGGACCATGTGCTGATTATTAAGGTAAAACAGACTCATCGTCTTTAGAGTGTTTATGTAAAATATCTTCAACTAAATACGGATAATACAAACAAAGAACAACCACAGAAACACAGACGGTAACAAATCATGGAGGCTTTAACATGGCAGATGACAACAAACGCATTTACACGTTATCAAGGGTGAAGACGTGGCTGTTAGCTTCAATAGAGCTCTGATAGCTAGCATCTGTTCCACTAGCTTCTGTAAGTTTCTTCATAAAGAAACTAGTTTTTCTTAAACTCCAAAATAATTTTCTGTTAATTTTTTGAAAATAAATGAGCATCAGGAAAGTAAATTTAATCACTCATTATTTTATCAAAGACTGAAAGATGATTATTTTGTTAGCAACGTCCACATTGTAGCCCAATTTGGCGCTGTTTTACCTGAGTTTACCTGACGTGCTTTTTGACCTAAAACTCATCAACAGACCCTTTGACGTCCTTCCTGTCCAGTAAACAAAAGCAGACTTCTCACTTCTACCTGACGACGGTGGAGTTTGTGGGCTAAAATGACGACTCTCGCCAGCAGATTTAATAACCGCGGTTAGCTAATGAAGGTAATGCTAATGCTAAAACTGACTTGTTTTGGGGAAATAGTGACGTGCACCTGGTGCTATTTCCTATTTCTCAGAACGCTTCAGCTTTATGTCCCTTAGCTCCGGTGGGTCAAATAGGTCAAACATAGCTGCAGTGTGTGGTGTTATTGCTGACTCCTCGTGTCCAAATGTAAAGACTGAACCCTGAATTACTCCCCTTGCTTCACGTTTGGCGCCTGTCATGGATTTTCTCTTGTTCAAGCGTTAGCGTGAAGTGCTGAATAAACCACTTTGATGAGCAATCCAAAGGTAATAAAGAGCTTTGCAGTTATTGCTGTTGCCTTATGGCTCATATTTAATCTCACGTGTCTAACGAAGTGGTTTGAGCACCTCTGCAGCAATCATCCAGCCCACGGCGGCAAACTGTCTATGAGACACTGAATCAAGTTTGTTGTAGCTGCTGCATTAAGTTCTTGTTTGGCAACACTGAGCGCGTGTTGTGTCGCCTAAATATCAGAGATCATCTGTTAGTCAATATCCCGCAGGGCAGGTGAACAGTGTCTGTCTGACAGGCCGTGTCAGCAGTGCAGGGACCTGAGGGAGCGTTCAGTGATCTGTGAAATGATACGATATGTAGAGACCTCAGAGGAGCCGTCCACTGAAAGAAACAACCATCCAGCATTTAATTATCTCCGCAGTCTGCTTCATGGACAGCATTCTCTACAGCTGACACAAACAGGGCTGCAGTGAGAAACAAAGTCAAAGTTTTGTCTTTTGAGGGCGAAATGTTGGTCCAGCCGCTTTAACGGACAAGTTGACGAGATGATGGTGATGGTAATCTTTTAACTGTTGTTTCTTTTACAGCCGGTTAGCTTAGCTTAGCACACAGACTGGAAACAAAGGGGAACCAATGACAAATGGTTTGAAAATCACCTATAAACTATTGAGCAAGTTATGTTTGTTTGTTTAATCCATAAAAAGGTGAAAATGAGAATTTGTAGTTTTTCGGGGTGTCACGTCGGGACCCTATAAAACCGCAAACTATCAGCCGGCAGAGCCAGTTGGCTGGTGCTGTGGTATTTATTTCATATTGATTACTCTGGGTCTCTAACAACCTGTGCAGCCGCCTTCCTCAGTATCATCAATGCTTTTTCCAATTTTTGTGCCAGTTTCTCTGTTGCTGTTTTTCTGGCTATGGCACAAGAACACGTCGTCCAGTTCTTAATCCCGCCTTCAAAGCTCTGATTGGTTTGGTTGTTTTTGTAACCAACGGCCATCAGCGATCCTCTTTGGCAGTGTGTCTTTGGTTGGTCCAGACTCAGATATCATAGCACCTGTCAGACAGACTGGCATCACGTTAGGACAGACATGACGATGTATCCTAATGAGTGATTCCCTTAACTTTCATGTAGCGCCATCATCTGGTCAGTAATTCAGGATGACTAATACTTTGTTGTATGTCTAAATACTTGGAAAACTAATGGCACTCCATCATCCTCAGCTGTACAGAGCAGTAAAGTTAGTTCAGTCAGTTAAATACTTGATTTGTCGTGTTAGAATATTAATATTTACATTGGCAATGAAAAGTCAACACTTTACAATAAATGTTTGAACCGATAGAGTATCGATACCTTTTGTCTCTGGAAAGCCTTCACTGATATTAATTTCACAATGATTTAATACTCTAGTGTACCGTTTGAACATTCAGTCACACTCGTCTTTGTGGAGGCTGCAGCAGCAGTGACCCAGCATCTCCTGCCAGATCCCCATTAACCTTCAGCCAATTATGCTGCCAGAAATATCACAATTATCAGGGAGGAAACGATCCAACAAATAGGCTTCGGTAAATACAGCTGGGTAACATCGTAAAGGCCCAGTAATCAGACAGTAAGTGGTGTTATGAAGGGGAATGCTGTGATATCATTCGGCTGAACGATGGGTTTTACTCTGCTGAGTCATCATGTTTCCATCTAACTGTGTGTTTTCTATATTTTCAGTGTTTTCTGCTTGTCTGAATCATAAGCTTTCATCACATGGCAGCGTTATTTTACTCAGCATGGAGGCGTTATGGTGGCCGTCTGGTCAGATTTGGTTTTTGGATGGTTTGTTGTTTTTTTAAGGTATTTTGTCTGATTAAATTTGAGCTGAAACTATTTGCTAAATAAATAAATTACTGTGATTATCAAGAAACAGTTTGCACCATCTTCTTAAATCTCTCCTTTACTCAGTTTATATCTTTGTAAAGTGAGGGTATTGAGTATTTTTAGTGTTTTTAAGTTTTGACCAGTATGTGGTGTACATCCCAGCCACCAGTTCACAGCTGACAGATTACCATCGTTTTATAGACAAAACAATTTAGAAAATAATCTGCAGATTACTCAAGGATAAAATTAGCTTTTAGGTTGCAGTTGCACATAATGGAAATATTTAAGTACAAATTTGAGGTACTTTTCTTACATGAAGACAAATGAGTGAAAACCGTCTGCTTGTTTGTCAGAGTGACTGTGATCTTATTCCAGATTAGATTCTCTGCAAAGCCATCCAGGGTTTATGAGTTGTTACTGATGGATTTACTGATGCTTCATACATGATTTCCTAACGCTCGATAGATCAGTTATTAGCCACTAATAAGATATTTTGGGTTGGCAGGTTGTTGCCAGTGTAGAAATTAATTAATCATTTAAATCCTTTTTCAAGCAAAAATTAGCCAACACCAAGAACCAAGAACAAAAGCTGGACTGATGGATTAATTCGATCTGTGATTTACAAACTGTTGCTGATGGCTTGACAGTAAAAAAAATAACGCCAAAAATTATTTTCATGATCAATGAAACTATCAATTATTCACTGTTAATCGATGAAGCGTTGAACATGGCGTCTTATCTGCTGTCTTGAAAAATGACTGAAATGAAGAATCATTTATCCAAACAGTTGGATAATTTTCTGTTGATTGATTAGTTGATGAATTGGCTAATTGTTCCAGCCTGAGCTGTTCTTATAACTGAATGATGTCTTAGTTATTAACCTCATCAGAAGGTGCTGAAATATGCCTTCTTAATTCTTCAGGCGCTGAGAAAGTATATAGATTATTTTGTTTCTGTAACTAAGTATATTTACTGAAGAACTGTATTTTTTATGAGCATTTGTAGTAATCTGTAGGAGTTTGTATTTTTTTTTTTTTTTAATTGTACTTTGCAGAATCACGTTATTAATATAAAGCATTAATCAACAAATAAATTAGGGTTTGTTAACATGGATGAAGAGTCGGGAAGAAATCAGTCCTTTTAATTTTTATACAAATACACTTTGATTCTAACACTCATGTACTTTTACTTCAGTCAGATTTCTTTGGAACAGAGTATTTCTACACTGTAGTATCACTAGTTTTACTCAGTTTAAAGGACTGAGTACTTCCTCCAGCTCTGACAGTAAACCTCTCTGCTGCCAGCTGGAAAAAAGTGCTAAAGATGACACAGTAAATAAACACACACGCACACGCACGCACGCACACACATGCAATTACGCACACGCACGGTGCAAATGGTGCATGAAATCTGCCATATGCACATCTCTCTCTCTTTCTCTCTCTCTCTCACACACACACACACACACAGGCACGCACGCGCACCGCATAAACACACCGCAGCCCTCTGAACCTTAATCATTTCTTTCATTCTAGAAGATGTTTGGGTTCTTTCTCAGCGGCCTAAACATCCGCAGTCACAGCCGACGGGTGCCCCGACGCGTCGCTTCCTCTCCCGCTTAAGACGCGTAAAATTAATCAGTTCACATGTTTTAAACGTGGTGGATTGATGGACTCTGAAAGGTGAGAAACAGCTGATGTGGGAGCATTAAAGAGTTTATCGGTGGGATCAATTCACCGGTACAGTTATTGATCAGGGGCATGAAAGCAGGCGCGTCGGGAGGCCTGCAGACGACCCGGTTTGATCCTGTGTGACATGACGCTGAGAGATGATTCACCTGGATTACACTTCGTTTCTCCGCATGCAGGCCGATATTTCTGATGATAAATCAGCTCAGAGGGACGCAGAAAGCCAGCAGGTGTTTCTGCAGCAGCTGGTCTGAAGAGGCTCTGATGCAGCATTATTTGCCATAGTTTGAAACGACAAACGCGCCTCAGATCACAGATTTAAGATTTAGATTTTTATTTATTTGAAATCATTTTGTGTCTTTTTTTATGTTTTTACAATTACATCTCCACAAATGTAGAGGCATCATTTAGTATATTTAAATAACCTTTAAGATTCATGTGTATTAGAGGAATCAGACTGATTTCTATCTTTTTTTTTTTCTTTTTTTTTTTTTTTGCAGAATAAGTAACATCACAGTTGCTCTGAAAGGCCCATCTTCCTCTTTTTTTTAATTATTTTGAGAACCAGTTTTTAAATATAAATTCATTTCTGAACGTCTTCTGCCAAATATTTCCTCCTTCAAATAGATAAAAGATGATGAACCTCTCTGGATTTATCTGCCTTCTCCGTGTGTTTCACTGTCATTCAGCGGTGATTTCTCTCCGTCCCATGCAGACTGGACGTGCACGGAGCTGCTTCATGCCTCCCTAATGACAGATGATGAGTTTTTAGCGTTGCTCAGTGAACTGGCCCCGGGGCCATTTGTCACAGGCTGTCCAGAAACAAGCCAAGCATGGAAATGAATTTGTTCATTCACATAAAACAGCCCGTAAGAGCGGCAGGCTGCTTAACATGCACCACAGTAACAACTGCTGCCGTCACACGTTACACACGAGCCTCTGCACAGCGGCGACAGATCAGGAGGTGCTGCGTGCAAACAGTCACTTTTCTACTCCAAACTGCTCATTTTCCTCCAAGAAAATAAATTAACACAATATATTTTTTTAAATTGTCTTTCTTTAAACTTGGCACGATTTCCTACTTTTTTTGTAGCCTGCACATTTTTTTTTTTTTTTAAATCGCATGTCATATTTAACATGTACAGGTAACTTGGCAGGGCAGCCTGTTCCCGCATACATTATTCTCCATGCAGCTGCAATATGAAACGTGACATTCCCACCTTTGTAGTTTTAAAGAATACATCTTGGCATTCTTCTCGTGTATCAGCTGAGATTTCTCCGAATTTGCAGCGTTATTATCCATTTGTTCCGCCTGCAGTCGGCCGCTGTCCCGTCGGGGAAAAACAGGAGTAAAGGTGGTTTGGTCTTCTTTGGAGGATGCTGCAGGAGTTGCCGGTGGGAATCGACAGGTCCGGTTCCCTGATCTTCACTCGACGCGGGGAAAAGTCAGCCGACACCTCATTTCTGTGAGCAGAGACTTCAGAACAAGCGGAGAAATTCCTTCATTGCGGTGCTGAGAGGCAGGAGGAGGAAACCACATGCGGGCTTTCTGAGGGAGGTTTTAATTAGGTTGGAGTTGTAGCCTCGAACATGGAGATGTAGCAACAGTAATAAGGCACACTGCAGCTGTTATTAATGATCAGGACAGACAGGCTGCCCAAAGCATGACTGGTGTGCAGGCAGGACCTCCGGTGGGTGAATCTGATGGAAGAAGCGTCAGCATGAACCAGAATCATCTCACTCCCAGAAACACATCAGCTTACGTGTCTTTGAGCTTTTAAAGATTTTTTCCCCCCAATAATAAATCATTTGTTAGAATTTAGCCTCTGTAAATAAACATATTTAAATATTCATTTCCCTTAAACTCATCTGTTTTCATATATGTCAGGTTTGAAATCAGTCAGCTGGACATGTGGTGACATGCCATGTTCAAAATATGTGGAAATTAGATCAGAGCAGAACATTATTGATTATCACAGATTCAGTCTTAAAAGGAAAAAATATTTAAGACAAAAAAAAATAAAATGCACATTTCTCTGAGTCGAAAAGACTTTTTTTAAAAAAGGGTTAGAAACATAAACATAGGCCTAATCCTCAGACTAAAGTCATGAGCTTACAGTGTTATTATTTATGTACAAAGATGTATGTCAGGTTAAAGAATTTGGCTAAAGAGATTCATGATCCCCTCAAAAGATTTAAAAACAAAAATCAGATGTGTGCAGGCAACAGCACAACAAATACAAGGCAGGGTTCATAAAATAGAAGATCAATATTTCAGATAACACATTGTGTCTGAAAAGATACGCCAGATGAAATAATGTTTACATTTATTTATTGCTGTCAATCGAGTAAGAACTGCTTAAAATTGGAGCTTTTTTTTTTAGTTTTATTGAAAACATAAACGGGTGTACTTATTTGATTATTTATATTAATCATGGCTGTAAACGGCCACAGACTGAGATGCAAACAATTCAACTCTTCACTGATCGTGTGAAGTCTTGGTCCCTTTGGACTACATTTGTAAAGTGATGTATTATAGGATGCAAGAATTCAATGCAACATGGGACCAGTGTGGATTTGCAGCACACTGACGAGAGCCAGTGCTGCGTTCAGGGTTCGATGGGACAAATCGAATGGCCATTCTTAACCAGCTTCCGTTTATTGCTTACTGTACTTACTGTACATGGTAGAAAAGGTTTATTGTCATTACCAGCTATGTATTTTCAACCACAAGCATTAAAACACTGAGCACATTTTCCTAATGAAATTACAAAGTTGTTTGCCACGTGCTGACAGTGATAGTACGTTTTAGGTTTTAATCGAAAGTACCATATAATTTCTATGTAAGTAATCTAATCTTTGTTTCTTTCGGCTGATAACACGCTGAAGGGCAACCTGAGGTTATTTCAATTTTATTTTAACACAACGTATACTAACATCTGCACACTAATCTCAAATTTGTGAATTACGAACAAGAGAAGTTTTATGGACGTAATCCCATTTCTTCCGAATACAATAAATACAGCATCAGTTTACGTCTCCTGACGTCATGACGCTTCCCGTGTTTGTTTTCCGCGCCGCGCCGAGAATCGACATGGAAACCAGCGTCGATAGTAAACCAGACGAACAGCAGACAGATGACAGTATGGAAGCAGACAGGTCCATGTCCAGGTCTGACAGGTAAAATACGACGGAATAATGTCTGTGGCACGAGTCGGAACACTGCAGCGGAGCGACGCAGCGAAACCGGCTTTTGTTAGCTAGCTAACGCAGCTAGCTGGCTAGCTTCCACAGTCATACCCACGCATTGTGTTCGCGTGGCTGCAGTGCACAAAAGCGGAGGACAAAGAGACGAGGAAATTTTAAATAACACTGTAACAGTAGGGTGGTTTTGGCCAAATCGTGAAATGTTAGCCGCAATATTATACCAACCTACAGATATGTTATCCCTGACATAACGGCTTCACTGACGCTTGTAACGGTCAGTTTCATGGAGGACGCCACGCCAGACTTCTGTGAAAATTTGACCAATTTTACATGTTATCTAGTTTGCTAACGTTTATGGTCGACATAGCGCTGTCTGGCAGCGTTTCAGTGTGGCCTGGTAAATTCGGCTTAATTAACCACTAACCATAACTGAAAACTACCTTCAGTCTGTAAATATTATTGTAAGGAGAAGCAGGCAGTGATGCCAAGTGAAACACGTAAATGTAGAAAATGCATTGCTGCCCTTCACATCTCAACGCGAGCTAATGCTACTTCACGGCTAACGCTCACCTATTCGTAACACGTAGCACTGAGGATGTGCAGGTGTCTGTCTGGCAGCCATGCAGATCTGGTGGTGTGAATCAGGATATCCTGCAGATACGTGTACAAACACGTCCCGTCAGCCCATCTGTGATTATTACTGTATTACATTTCCCACAAGGATTACTCTGAAATGGGAGGAGTCCCTGTGTCATTTTGTCTCATGACCAAACCCTTTTTATACATATATCAGGTTAATACTGGCTTGACTTAAAAGCAGCAGCAGGGCCTCTTTTTATCATTAGAGACATAATTTAAGTTCAGTAGGCAGAAACCTTGACAATCATTGCTTCAGGAACTTAAACAAATCAATTAAAGACAAGCTTATATTACATGACAGTCATCTAAAGCCACATACACACAACAGGAGCAAGTTTGGTGGTGTTCGAGGACACTTTGACAAGTAGACAGGAGGACTGGGGATTGAACCACCGACCTTACAAACGACGGCTCCTCTGCTCTACGTCCTGAGCTACTGCAGCTGCACAGTCACAGCCGATCCTCCGTGCAGCAGTTACAGCAGTTTCTATCACAAGACGACAAAACCAAACACTGCATGGAGGAAGGAGGCGTTCCAAACTGTTCTTAAGGTTTAAGTGTTATCCAGCAGACCTTTTAAAAAGGGCTTTTGAAACTTTATTGGAGCTGTTTTCTCACAGTGAGCAGACGTATGACACACAGACGGTGAGGTTGGTGAGATCGTTGGACTGTAGCCACAAAGCGTCTTGGCCAAGTGATGACAGCCTTACTCATGTGAATGCTGGCCCCGCCCTGTGCCATGCTGTGTCCAGGGCAGCGATGTGATTTCCTGGGGAGTGTTGGCAAGTTCGCCCTTCCTCCCCCTCGACCACACCGACAGCAGAGACCTCACAGTGGAGAGACGAGTTCAGAGGGAGACGCTACAGTATCTAGAATCCCTCTCATCTCTCTGCTGGACAGACTGCCTGCAGGGCCACAAAAGTCTAAAACTGAAGGCCTCAAATGGTCAAATTTTGGCCAATTTTTGAAATATTAGAGGTCTTGCTGAAGTCCCTTTTGAGGTCTTCCAGTCAAAAGTCGCCGTTTGGCTGTAAAAGCTGTCCAGCTTTTAGCTTTGTGGAACCTGCAGACACGACCGAATGAACTGCCGTGTTGGAGCAGCAGCATGGGGCCGACTATGAGCTTACAAGGCATCTCTGATGGCCTGTTATTCAAGATGATATGTGTTTGGTAGCTTTTCATTTAAATGGCTGTGTCTGAGTTTAGATGCGAGTTCCTGACCAATCCCAGCTCTTAATGCAGTCTATATGTTTTATAATGGAAGAAAAGAGACCAGTGGGCTGAACCTGTAGAAGAGGGTCAATGTGCTGCTTCCTGTTCTTTCAACATGTGTCGTCTTCCCGTCTTTAACTCCAGCGGGAGCGGAGACGATTCCCTGGACGGCCTCCGAAACCGGATCCCCCGATGCCCTTTGACCCCGTCTTTATCGCCACAGAAGCGGACCACGAGCCAGTCTAAGACCGAGCCTCCTCTGCTGAGGACCAACAAACGGACCATCTACACCGCCGGCAGACCACCTTGGTACAACGTCACTGGGACCACCTTCAAAGAGGCCTTTGTTATTGGTGAGAGATCAGGCGGCTGCCATCTTCGTCTGTCCTGCTGTTTGTCTTATCTTCAGTGTATTCGCTAACCCTGGTGCTTGTGTTGTATTATACTGAACGGGATGATGACACATGCTGGAATTATGACCCATTATGGCGAAAGAGTTTATCCACCTGCAGCTTCAGCTGAAGTGAATGTGAGTGAATATCTGTAGAGCAGAAGTGGGACTGAACTGAAACACACAGTTAGAAACACTTCAACAGCTTCATATCAATGATCAGTTTCATTCTGATTGATATGTTGATCCTTTCAATAAACTGATTCATTTTAAGCCCGAGACTCAAAGATATTCAGTTTCTAACGATATAAACCAGATAAAAACAGGAAATTCTGACACGTGAGAAGCTCAAAACAGTAGATAAATAAATTAAATTAGCAAAATTGTTTATTCATTTTACCAATCGACTGGTTGATTCAGATATTGGCTCTGGACGTTTTAGAATAAAACAGTCAGCTCAGTGAACAGCTGTGTGTTTCTGCCCAGTCAGCCATCTTTAAGTGTTCATGACGCTGTGGCCACCATCTTGCTGATCAGCACAGTAAAATATCTGCCTCAGGAGGAGACCCAGGAGCTGAACCGTGACAGACTGTGTGTGTGTGTATGTGCTTGTGCGTACACTTCTGCATGTGTGTGTGTGTGTGTGTGTTTGACATCCATGCAGCCGATGTTCTGTGGTTAAACACATCAGATTGGCGTGAGTGGGAATACGTGCAGGGAAAGCGGGACATTATCTTCAGCGGGTGATCTGTCACTGTTGACGGGCCGCAGCGACCGGTTACGGGTTCACACTCGGCGGTGCTGTCGTTGACATGGCCCCGGCTTAAAAAGGACCAGACTGAGTAACCACAGGAAACTGGACCGAGCGTGGCCCGAGAGGAAGCGCCAAGCTGCGTTACAGGTCAATGGAAGACTGAGAAAGAGAAAAGGATCAGGGATGCAAGGCTGAACAGAGATGCAGGGATAGCAAGAAAAGATGGCTGAACGAAGAGAAACAGGAGGGACGAAGAGACGAGGACAGGAAGACATTGTGAGGCGTCGCAGGTAGCAGAGGTTGTTTTCTATCTCTTCAGCTTTTACTGCTAATAGAAAAGAGTTTTATCTGCTGCAACAACCCGCAAATTCGTCATGGAGGCAGAATCTATAGGAACACTGTAAACAGGATTTGATTTCTTTTTAAGGCCTCAGTTTGCGAGTCCGAGCCAGTATTTCTAACCTCTGAAGCTCCAATCACAGCAGAGATGAGGAGCACTGCAGCCTCAGACTCCCAGTCAGCAGTTTTGACCTTGATGGGTCTTACCTGAGCAAAAAACCTCTCCAGCACCTCACTGAGAGTTGTTTATACCGCAGAAGTAGCTCCGTAGGCTATTTCAGTTCCCGTGCAAGCACTCACACACACACACACACACACACACACTCTCACACACACACGCACACACACCAGCTAACACGCAGCCGTTTGCAGGAAGGCCTGTTTTTCACCTCCTTGCCTGTCGGCTCTGGCCGTGTTCCCAGGACTGTTGTGCTGAAGGTTTTCTGTTGTGCTCTTTAACCCCAGAGGGTCAACTTCAGTTTTTTAGCCCTTTCCCAAACTTCTTTTTTTTACATTGGTGGAACCGATGTCAGTGTTTTTATTTCTAAGTCTTTGACTCCACAACCACAAAGCTCTGCAGTGAGTCAAAGGAGCTCTATGCTGCCATCGTTTGAGCTGTTACAACACATGCTAGTAAGTGCTAACGATGTCACGATTTCTGACATCCTGTATGGACCAAAAGGTAAATGGCTCAGTCAAAAAGCTAATCGATCAATTAATAGAATAGATAGAACATGATCTGGTTATGTGAGAACATATTTCATTTTAAAGGGGACATATAGTGTAGATAACACGAGCCAATGCAACATACATTTACAGCCTAAGCCTGTTTGCAATTCCTCTGCCTTGATGGCCCTTTATACAAATACACATAAGTCAACAAGAAAATACAGAAATGCAATAAAAAAACAGAACTCCATGACAAGCACCAGATTATCCATGAATAGCAGAGTGAATGAGCAGGTATGCGGAGCTTTATGTATGTGTATATGTGTCCTCGATAAGAGCAGTCAGTCACGGACGTACCTGAGCTGTGCACTCGCTCCGTCACTGTCAGCCTGCAGCAGTAATCTGGACGGTCTCTGTGACAGTCTGTCTGCATGCTGACAGTGAGATGAAGGAAACTCTGCAGCCAGAATCCAACCCAGTCCCTGTGTGATCAGTTTAAACACTGAAAACTAGACGCTGCGTTAGCCTGTAGCATATTTATCTGTGTCAACCACTAAAGGACCACTCCAGTGATTCTGTGCACCGAGATCAGTTTGCTGATGGTTTGTTCTGCTCAGTCTGACAGGAGTGAATGATGTCTTGTGTTGCTGTGATCGAGCTTCCTTTAAGTCTGGAAAAATAACCCCCATTATTTTCATTTTACTGTCAGATAAGACGAAGAAAAGCAGAAACTGGAACGAGGTCGATTTTTGTGCTTTGAAAAGTTCCACCACACGTGGTTTGATTTGTCGATGTGTGCAGATTTTTGGTTGTTGTTGAAGATGTCAACGTTCTTCCTGTTTCCTCCTGAAGGTCTGTGCGGTGGAAGTGCTTCTGGGAAAACCACAGTGGCCAATAAGATCATTGAAGCGCTGGACGTTCCCTGGGTGGTCCTGCTCTCCATGGACTCTTTCTACAAGGTACAGAATCCAGTGAGCAGCGCTCAACGTAACGTGTCACTGAACGTTCGAACGAGGGCTCTGATGGAAGGTGCAGTGAGGACGATGTGACCACGTGTCAAAGGTCACTGCAGACAAACGGCGGGCAGCGTATCACCAGAGTAGCTGCTGCTCGCTGTGCTCTGTGCTGTAGCTGTCATTAGCTCAGTTAGCTCAGTTAGCTGTGTAGCTAGTAGGACCAGCAGCTCAGAGAGGGATTGTGGGTGTTTCGAGCGCAGGTAGCAGAATTTGTTAGCATGCTAACATCAGAAGATATCTCTGCAGCACAAAACACAAACATCTGTGATACCATCAGATCTTCTTCACATCCTGTTGATGGTCTTAGTTCATTTTTTGACCCTCTTAAACTCAAACTTTGTCCATATTGTACACGTTGTACCTTTAATAGTATTTCAGCAGTACTGATCAATGTACACGAGCTGCTGCTTACTACAGTTGAGCCTTCTTTAATAAATGAGTTCAGTCATTTCTCACATTACTCTTTCAGCATTTTAAGCCCAGTGGTCCATAATAATGAAGTGTTTTTTTATTTTAAAACGAAACCCAGTCAATGGAAATTAACCATTAAACTGATTTAAAATCAAACGTCCTCATTGGTCATTAGTGTTGAGATCAACACAACTGCTGATTGATCACCGATTGAGTACAATAGTTCATATCAATTATCCCCTTCTCTCGTCTGAGAGCAGACGTCAATGTTTTTTCAGTTCCGTAGAACTAATTATGTCTGCATGGATTGATCCTCGCTGGTTGTTGTTGTTGTTGTTGTTGTTGTCGTCAGTGTTGTTTACTTTAAAGTGAGCAGTTTTCACCTCCAACAGAGAATTTAATTACAGCTGCACGGATGGATTCAATGTGTCGTACGTACTTTTGGACAGCATGCAGATATTCAGCGATGTAATGAAGGTGAATGGAAGAGGAGGCACTTTCACTCAGGATGAAGAACTTTACATTCTGCTCCGTTGAGCCGCCTTTAATTTTACACATGAGGTGCTGCATGTTTTTTTCTTACGAAGATTAAAGACACTTTTGTTCCTGCAGCCTGTGAGAGTGAAAGACAGCTGATACCAAACCTGAGAACACGTTTCCTCCGAGCAGGAGAAAAGATGTCAGGAACAAAACAGAAAGAAAGAATGAAGCAGGAAAGTCTTTGCTGTCCGAGCGACAGGTTTTCACATTTTTAATGTGTGTGTGCTCAAACGAGTTTCAGAATCACACCGATCGATCTTTGATCCTCAAACACCTTTCTGCCATCAGACCGTGTTGATTACCTAAAACAGAAAGATTCAGTGAAGAGATGAACGTCTTTAGTCCTGAGCGTCGTGTGCTGACCTTGTGTTTGTGCGTCAGGTGCTGAATAAAGACGAGCAGGAGCTCGCAGCCAAGAACGAGTATAACTTCGACCACCCCGACGCCTTCGACTTCGAGCTGCTGGTCACCGTCCTCAGGAAGCTGAAGAAGGGAAAGAGCATCAAAGTCCCAGTTTACGACTTCACGTCTCACTGCAGGCGCAAAGAATGGGTAAGACCTCCTCACTGTGACTCCTGTGACTCCACTTCAGACGGGACTCATCTCTCCACAACCATTTCACTCCATACTGGGTAAACTGGGCACAACTGGACGTATGTGGCCGAGAGTTTCGCTTACCAAAATAAAAGCACTGAACTGGATTTTTCTCCTTTCTGTGCCGTTTACAGGGTAAAGTTATTATTCCGATTACAAATCAGCGAAGCCCTCCAGGGACGTCTTCCTCATTTGAGCTGACGCCAATTGAGATGCAGCTAATTTGCTAATTATTAAGGATTTAGTGTGTGCAGGACATTAAGCCAAGCACAGAGCACGAATCCGCTCCCAAACGCAGTGTGAAGAATCAATCTGGCTGTGTAACACTCCGACAGCTCCTCTCTATTTCTTTGCAATGTAATTTCATGGCTGAAAGGCGCAACACCACGCGGGAAATCGCCTATCACCACTCAGAAATCATTTTACGGGCCTTTGTACCGAGGTGAATGTAATTAAGCCTCAGGCCCCCCGGGGGCCGCAGGGGCCGACCAGCTTCAGGCTGCGTCTGTTTATGTGTTTTTCCATCAATCCTATGGAGGAAGCAGAGGCCACAGCCCAGTTTTCTTCTTCTTCTTCTTCTTCTTCTTCTTCTTCTGAAGGTCACCTTCAGGCAGCTCTTAAACATGTTAAAGACCCACTAAATCATCTGAGCCAAGAAAAGGGAAACGAACCAATCGATAAACGCTCATCTGTTTCTTCAGAGTTCACTTTCTGCTTTTTCACGCACAGCCTGGCGTGGACGCTCGCCGCCTCTCTGGCTTTGTTTCTTCACGCTCGCTCGCTCGCTCGCTCTCCAAATCAATACCAAAGTGTCCAGTCCATTGGCTTTAGCATGAAGCTGGTCAGAGGGAGGTAATGGGATTGTGATGTACTCAGCACTATTTTGTGTTTGATTGAGACAGTGATTAATCTCTCTCTCACGCACACACACACACACACACGCACACACACACACACACACACACACACTCTCCTCATAAAACGGGTTCACAGTCAGGTTTATCAGATGAAGTGACAAACCTGAACATGTGCTGAGGTCGTGTTTGTGTGTCTCTGCCTCGCTGATCGTCACCTGATGTGTCTGTAATGTTTGTTTGCTGGTTTAGAAAAACTTGACACAAGCCTGATTTGTTTTAAAGCAGCTTGATAGAAAACCTGAACACGGTTTCAGCAGATATGATGTGATTCTGGCCTGAAAGGGAGTCGATCTTTAGCTTTAACTTCAGCTTTGACTGAAGTCCCGTCTATATGAGCTTTGGTTAAACTTGGCTGGAAGTTGATCCCGATCTTTTACACTGGAGCTGCATCAGGAAGCGACCTCTTCACAGCCGCTATGGACAGGAGGAGTAATCACAGCAACCAGCACACACACACACACACACACACACATGAGCCTGTGAGCTTTAAGCTGGGCTTGAAAAATGTGAAGCAATCCTTTTAATTTGCTCCTCTTAACAGAAAACGGTGTACGGGGCCAACGTTGTCATCTTCGAAGGCATCCTGGCGTTCGCCAACAAGGAGCTGCTGAAGGTAAGAGTCTTTGTTTGCTCTGTTTTACAGTTTTTAACCCTTTGTCACACACCAAGTGTCCCATTAAACCAACAAACAGTGGGCAGTGAATGCAGCGCAGGTCTTATCTTAAATCAGGCTGTGTTTCTAAGTTTTCTTCATTCTCTGGTATTCGCTCATCTTTTCCTGTTTAATGCCAATCCTGTTCCCCTGAACGTTGGATAACAACATTATGTAGTTATTTTTATGGGTAATTGAATTTTGGGAGAACCACTGATTGATTACAGACGTTTGTTTTGTTTATTTTTGTACATAAAAGATGTCAAAACTAAAAAACGGGAAAGGTGAAGAAAAAACCTTCACACACAACATTCAGCTGGTATTTACACTCATGTTTGTGAAGAGCGGCGCACACGCACCGCTGCTACACACTCGCGCTGTTCAACCTTTTCCTGCTTGTGTGTGCCTGTGCGTGTGTTTGCGTATGCGCGTGTGTGTGAGAGCTGGACCGTGGCGATAAGGCAGCAGCCTCCCCTGAGACCCAGCTGTTAGTTGATTCCTCTCTGGTTCGGTTAATAACAGCCGCGTCCGCAGTGATTAATAGTGTTTTGTGTCCGTTCTTGTAATTGAAGTCGATTATAGCTGCAGATCTGAAATGCTAATGAAGAGGGTTAGTACATACACACACACACACACACACACACACACACACACACACACACACACACAGCTCTGTGATATGAGCGTATAGAGACACACTGTGAGAAGATAAGAGCAGATTATTGTCACTCATTGAGGATTTTATCAGACTTTTCGGACCAACGTGGTTTTTCTCTTTAACACTGACTGTTGGACAGTCTTGCATGTGGCTCTGCTTCATGGCTGCGTGATGAAGTGGTTTATTTCAGGTATTTAAGGTGGACTCAGGGGATTTAGTTTTGCACTTCTATAACTTTGGGGGACTCACCTGAGCCAGGTTTTAAAAAGAGCAAAAGAAATTAAAAAAATCGAAGCAGCAGAGATATCCTCACTTTTACATTGATCAAGAACCAAACCATTGGATCCTACATTTCCCATAATGCAACCCATGAGAGATCATGTCAGATTAGGGTCTTAAAAGGTGTGTAAACTTCCAGAAAAGATCTTGGATTTTGGAAATTTTGTACAATGTTGACATAGAAATCGTACCTTCTGACAGACTTCTCTGGTGTGGAAATACTCATAAACCAAACAGTCCCATGAAAGTCAGTGAGACGTCGACCCTCTGAGTGGTGTCCTGTCAGCAGCCAATCTGCCGCCGCCACCTCGCGCTCTGACCTTTGGGAACCGTCCTCGCCTCGTTCAGCACCTGCAGGCCGTCAGCCGCGCTCGTCCAGCAATGTGTCGTCTTTGGGTCGGTCAGATTTACAGCAGACAGAATCCACCGGCTTGTTGTCCACCTGAGTTATACCCCCCCCCCCCCCCCCCCCGCTGAGCGGCTCTGTTGCCTCTTTGTTGTTCCAGCTCTGACGTGAAGCTGCTGCATTGATTTTTCCTGGTTTTGCTGAGTTGAGGTTCGGTTTAATGGCGCTTGGTGGACAGATGAACAGCAGACTGACTCTGTAAAGAGACGGTGATAGCTGATGTCTCCTCGCTTCACACGTCCTGACCCCGACGTCGCATTTCAGCTGCAGAAATGACGAATCGCAGAAGCAAACAAACAGTTTGTCGCTGACTCTCAGCGTCCATCTTTGGCTCTCTGGACAACACTGAGAGACGACGCCTGCGGTTTGTCTTCGTGTCCTCCGTCCTTTCATACTGTTGCTGTTTCTTACTGTGCACACACTCCATCTACTGCAGTTCAGAGCTCAAACAGCCAATCAAGTGTTGGTCATTTGAGTCGATTTCAGTCGAGTTTTTTCCCCCATAAACTGAATATCTTTGAAATTTCAGACAGTTGTTTGGACAAAGAGTTAATAATAATTCATGTCACACTGTGGGGACTTATGATGATCATTAACAGACCAAATTTAAGTAAACATGGGACTTTTTATTGGCTGAACAATCAACAAAATAATTAGCAGAATATTTGATGATGAACTCACTTGTTGAGGCCTGGTGTGTTAAACATCTCGCTGAATAATTCTGTAATTTGACCAGTGTTTGTTTCTGACCTGCAGCCTCAGAGATGGTCAGTCCAAAGTAATCAGTAAACACTCAGTTAATCAATGTGTCAGAAAGGACGCGCTCTGGAGAAACTGTTGCTGCTCTCAGATTAACTGTTCCCACCTTCCTGGCTGCCAGCTGCTGGACATGAAGGTGTTCGTGGACACGGACTCCGACATCCGCCTGATACGGAGGCTGAAGAGGGACATCTCACAGCGCGGGCGGGACATCAGCGGGATCATCAAACAGTACAATAAGTTTGTGAAGCCGGCGTTTGAGCAGTACATCGAGCCCACGGTGCAGTCCGCAGACATCGTGGTGCCCAGAGGTGAGAGGACGCCAGCCTCACTGGAGGTGGGACGCTCATCAGAGATCATCAGCGAATGTTTGTCCTTTGTGTCTTCATGTGTCTCAGGTGGAGAAAACTTTGTCGCTCTGGATTTGATTGTGCAGCACGTCCACAGTCAGCTGGAGAAGGTAAGGATTCCTCCGCTTCAGCTTCATGGTGGTTTTTCCCCCGGACCCTCTGCACCATGTCACCCCCCCTCGCCTCGCCTGTTCCTCTCCACCTGCCGCCGTCATAAAACAGCAGAAATGCCCAAATAAAGGAAAAGTGCTGCCTCAGCTGCATGTTCTGCTAGTAACTGCTTCTTTTCCAGAACAGTCTCACCTCCATAACAGCTCGCGGCCTTCAAACCGATCACATTCATACTTGGCTGTTGCACCGCGACAACTTGGAGCCTCACATGCTCTTCCAGAAGCTTCCTAAAGTTTGTAACGTCTGCCTTGCGGCCATCTTTTACTCACTTACAGCAAGAAAAGTTGCTGGCTGTGTGGAGGTGGACTGTGGTGCTTCGTAGGCAAACCTCCTCCTCTCAGTTGTTGTCTGTTGGTTTGCATGTGCTGCCTGAAGAATGAACAGCTGTTCTCATCACATCATGAGTAGTTTGCATCCCTCTCTTAGAAGTTCCACTAGAAAATCTGTGGTTTTATTTCACTTAAATCTACTGACATTCACTCCCTGGTGCTTTCTAACATCTTACCGCTGCTGTGCAAAGTGATGACATTGACCAGGGGTTTGGACGAGGCTTAGATCCTGGGCTCTCTGCTGGGTTTCACCTTTTAAAGCTCTGTTAACGGGCAGTGCACAGTCTTTAAATAACACGTGAGATGAATGCACCCTCAGGTCAGGTCTTTACAGTCTGTGCACTTTGTTAAACCTCGTGTCCCCCCCCCCCCCCCCCCCGCTGGTTGAACAAGCTAAACGACGCTCAGCCTCTCCTGCTGTTTCCTGCAGGTGAAAAACTGGATGAAACCGTTTGTCTTTGACTATCTGCTTAACTTCCTGTCCCATTAGGTTCACGATTCAGGAGGAAGTGAGGCACAGTGAGCCGTAGTTATCCTTCAACATGATAAAATGACACTAAAAACAAACTAAAGATTTAATTCCTCGGCCATCAGAAAGACTTCCCCGGTCTCGTTATCCCTTTATTTCCTCTCTATACTCCACTGAGCTTTAGCCGCCTGAGATTAACGACCGCCTGGAGCCGGGAGAGGTGTCGTCCATCTTTCCTCACCTCGCTGTACCGTCACTTTATGACCTGCACCAAACTATCATCTGCTCCACCTCGACATTTCCATTCACAGAACACACGGAGCATTTTTCACACTCGCAGCACCTTCAGTGTAGATCAGACACACACAGGTTAGCATGATGCGCTGCTGTTTCGGCTGTGACAGCAGGAACAACCTCCTGACTTTTACTCAGAGCAGGTCAGAGCAGGTCAGTCTCTGGTTGGAATCCAAACGTTGACCTGGCACGTTATGTCAGACAGTTTTAGTTCATACTGCTCACCTGAGCATTCACATTTCAAAGGTGAAACGTCCTCGGTTCCATGTTTTAACAAACATTTATTTTGCTTTAAATGTTTGTCTTGTTTCAGAGGTTTTGTGTTGCAGATTGGCTTATCTCCTGTTTTTTTCCTCATGTGTCTCACTGTTTGCGCGCGCACACACACACACACCCACCCACCTGTGTGTGTGCGTGCACGGCTCTCCTTGCCTGGCTGAACTCTGTAACCATTCCAGCGTGAGATCACTGTGAGGTATGACTGCGGCTCTCTTATTACCACATCTCCTCTCTCCTCCTCCTCCTTCCTCCTGTTTTCACTCTGTTTTCGGCCCAACTTCACTTGAAAAAAGCCAAAATAAATATTTGTCTTTGTTTGTTTTACTGATGAGCAAATAAGTCCTCCAGTCGTCCTGGTTGATGACCTCTGCAGCTGCTTTTTGCTCAGAAATGTTGGATTTAACCATTTATTCACGACGTCGCTGGCAGCTGTTTTCTGAAAAACTGCCTCCTGCCAGCAACAAACTGCTAACCAAGTTAGCACCTAGCCCGTGAACACATTCAGCAGCTGAAGAGCCAGATATTTCCCTCAGGTGATGACAGACCAAATAGCCTTAATGGCTGCTCACTGTTCACAGCTTGTTCTGCTGCCCCCTAGTGGCCCAAATAATCAGTTACTACTGGCTGCACCAACCTGCAGCGTCAGTCCAGAGGAGACGCTTCTGATCAGTTACCTTTTAAAAATGACATTTGCAGTCGACCGCCTCTTCCTCCTGCAGAGCAGTAAAAGCGCTCTCAGACACACACCTGAACAAACACTCAGGTGTAGACAGGTGAAGCGTGCATCATGGGACTGGTCAGGAAAGGCTGCTGATGCCTGCTGTACACACACCTTCACACTCACATGAGGCTGTGGGCGCTCCGTTAGGTGTTCAGAGGCTCTCGGTGCTTCGTTAGCCTCAGCGGTGAACCCACCTGGGCAGTAATGACCAATGGAAACAGTGAATGAACTGAGTCACCTGACAGGAACCCACTTAAAGTGAATTGATCTCTGCTCTTCAGCCTGAACTACAAAGTGTTTGTTCAGTGTTGCACAGCAGTGACGTCGTGTTCCACTGCACTAATACTCTTCTTTCTCTTCTTTCTCTTCTTTCTCCTTTCTGTTTTCCCTCCTCTTGTCCTCTGTGTCTTTTGTCTCTTTTTATCACTTAATCTGGACAAATGCATATCTGTCACCTTCTCCAGAGGAAGCTCCGCTGGGATATGTGAGGCTCACCGTGTGCATCCTCCTTTAGTGTTGTCCATTTGAGAAAGGACTTGTTTTAACTTGAAATAGGCCGTGCACATTCAGCTGAGTGACTGGAAAAGCCGGCGTGTTTGTGATGCTGTTTGATTTGTTTTGGCAGTAAAGCCTCAAACTGCTGCAGATCTGAGTGTTAAAGCCAAAGCATGCTGTGTGTGTTTGAGGGTCGGGCGGAGCGTGGAGCAAACGCTGCTTCGTCGCTCTCAAACGTGAGGAGCATGTGTCTGAAAGTGCACTCGCTACATGTGCTAATCTCACTTCTTGTTTTGCATTTTATTGGATTAAGCAGTAATATGTTTTTAATAGAGAACGAAGTTTAACGAGATCAATCAGGTGAGGTACCTTCACCTTGGCTTGCTTGTGTTGGTCACCTGCTTTTCTAAACCTTTAGCAGAATCTGACTAAAAACTCAAACAAATCATTTGTCTCTCGTCTGGCTTTCAGATCAGAGCAGCTTGTCTAACCTCTAAACTGGGGCCAGTTGCACAAAGATGCTGTGGACATGAAGCAGTCTCACTTAATTATAATCCTTAGGATCACACCAATGAGCGCCACCTGCTGGAAGATAAGAAAACAGTTGAAATCAGTTTGGAGTTTGGCCGTAGTCGTCCAGTCATTCCTGCGTAGAAGAGTCGACCTTCTGTCTTTGTGAAACCAGCCCCTGCGCAGCGTTTTGGAAACACCTGCTTCCTGTAACGAGCAGCCAGCATGTCGATCAGAAGCAGCGTGCTGTGTGCAGCGAGCGAGTCATTTCAGATTGGCTGAATTGTCCTGGTGGCTCGTCCTCCTGCGTCGTAGCTGCCTGGTTCAGCTCGAAGCGTCGTCTTCCTGCTCTCGTGTATTTACAAGCTTTCAGAACAGGGTTGTTTAGTGATGAAGGCTCTCTGTAGTCCAGCTCATCCGTCAGCTGATTGGAGCTGGTTTTAGGACGATGCTCATGCTGTCCTAGGCTGGTCCTGCTCCTGTGCAGGTGTGGTTGGACATCATGTCTTTAAAAGCTGCTGAACCTAAAACGTTTCCATGATCTGTGGTTTCAGGGATGCACGATGCTCTCTTTAAAATGAAATGATGGCACTGACCCGGAATGAACGTTTCTCTTGATAAAATGACGCTTTGATTCCGTGCATGCAGCCTGTGGAGCTAATCTGAAGGGTCCGATATTGAGAACAAAGCTGCTTTGTGGGACATTTTCTATCTGCGTTTGGTGCCGTCACCATAAGAGGAGCACAGTAACGTGTTCATTCCACCACAGGAGAGGTTTAATGTTCCCTGCACCTACATGGAACCAAACCCGTGCATGAATCTGCATCAGCCATCGGCCAAAATGACAGAAATCCCGTGTCGTGCACCCCTGCTCTCCCCTCATCATCTGAGTGCTTTTTCAGCAGCTGTTCCACCCTGACGAATGCATCGTTCTAAGGCGATCATTGGATTTTACCCCAAAAGACCCTAAAAGGTCTAATTTAAAGATGCATGTTGGCAGGCAGGAGCGTTAACTGGCAGCTTCATCGATCAAGCTGTAAGACCGGCCTTCAGAAACTCTTATTGATTCAGTTCTAAATTAAAAACCTTTCACCCAAAAGAGAGTAAGATGAGGCTGCTGCAGTACGTTTCTTCATCGCTCCCGGTCGCTCCTGCATGGCGGTCACTTCCTGTGTGTCTGCGTCTGTTTGACTCTCACAGATCGGCCCTGGCCTCGGCTCATCAGGGGCAGCCTTTACCCAAAACCCTCAGCGTGATGGAGAGCACGCCGCAGGTCCGCGGCATGCACACCATCATCAGGTGAGGACATGAAAAAGCAGAGCAGCAGAGGTGGAGACGTTCTGACTCTGAGGATTTTCACCCTCTTTGCTTCTGACCTCTGTGTGTTTGTGCAGGAACAAAGAGACCAACAGAGACGAGTTTATCTTCTACTCCAAGAGATTAATGAGGCTTCTGATCGAACACGCTCTCTCCTTTCTGCCTCTCAAGGTGAGTTTTGTTGGTGTGAAAGTGAAGATTAACTGACCTGCTGAGTCTCGTTGGAGTGAACGGTGTATCATACAGGTTCATGTCCTGCTTCAAGCATCCGGTCGACTGCTGTAAGTGTTCTGCTTGTTGTTTCCTCTTTGTCCTCTGCAGCCGGTGTCTGTGGAGACGCCTCAGGGCGGCGTCTATGACGGCAAGAGGCTGAGCGGGAAGAGAGTGAGTCTGCCTTCGTGCTTCCGTTCTTCATCATCCGCTCATCGCCTCGTAGTTTTCTCAGATCCAGGTCAGCTTCAGGCCGCAGTGACAAACATGGCGTGTGTTTGCAGATCACAGGTGTGTCCATCCTGAGAGCAGGTGAGACCATGGAGCAGGCTCTGATGGCCGTGTGCAAAGACATCAGACTGGGAAAGATCCTCATCCAGACCAACCACGACACAGGTGAACCAGAGGTAGGAGAGCCGAACAGAACAGATTGATGCAGGCAGTGGATCTGAAAACGTCTGCACAGTTTGAAAGTTGAGCACCGTCTCGTCTCTTTGCTTTAGCTTCACTACCTCCGTCTGCCCAAAGACATCAGTGAGGACTACGTCATCCTGATGGACAGCACCGTGTCCACCGGCGCTGCCGCCCTCATGGCTGTCAGAGTGCTGCTGGTAGGTCTGACTCAGATGGAGATGGTTGGAGGGAGACCAGGCATGAGGTCTTAAATGTCCCCTTTCTCCTCTGAAGGACCACGATGTAGCAGAGGATAAGATCTTCCTGCTGTCCCTCCTCATGGCAGAGATGGGTGTCCACTCGGTGGCCTACGCCTTCCCCAAAGTCCGCATCATCACCACCGCCGTGGACAAGGAGGTCAACGACCAGTTCCACATCATACCAGGCATCGGTGAGATTTCTTTCCCTTCAAGAAGCAGCTTCACATTTCAGTGTAAATCACAGGCGAAGACATTCAAACCACCTGAAGACAGTTCCAGAGCGAGAGCGAGCAGTGAACGCACCATCGGCTCAGACGCCTTAAACGACCTGACTGACCTCGCTGAGCTCTTACGGCTCTGCGAGGCTCAGCCGTGTATGCGAGAGCCAGCGGCAGCAAAACTTTATGAATTCTCTTAAACGTTTATTGGAAGACGAGAAGATGTGATTTATGGATCCGTCAGTGGAGGAATTAAACGGTAAATCCAGACTGAATCACAGCGAAGGACGGAGCGGCTGAATGGAAACACCTGCTCTGACTTCCAATGTGGCCACAGGTGCAGCTTCTCATGGAGTTTAATGTAGTGACAGTAAGCCTCTAACACAGAGGACGTTCAGGCAGCTCAGGAGGAAGAGCACACATGTAAATGATGAGATCAGTCACGGCTGAGTTCCATTCAGCTGCTTCAGCCTCAGCCTGGTGTTGTACATGCTGACAGGAGCCATCGTTCATGTTAGAGACAGCTGAGCTTTTCTTACTGCGAACACACACAAAAATGAACTTTTTTATACAAAAGCTGCAAAGATTCATCGATTAGCTGCAGCAGCGAGAGCTCTCCACACGGTGGCACAGGTGTGATCCAGGTGTGATCCAGGTGTGGCCGCAGTGGGAAAAGCTCGTTGTGGTACTGTGAAAACGAATCACATCTGGCTGGAAATGAAAATGTAACCAGAGTTGAAGACTTCATCTTGTCTTTTTCTCGTCTCATCTTCTCACCTTTTCGTTCGTTTTCAGGTAACTTTGGGGATCGTTACTTTGGCACCGACGCTCCGTCAGACTGGTGTGAAAGTGATGAAGGGATGGACTTCTGAGGAGAGAATCGGGGACGTGGAGGGTCGTTACAGAAGCACTGAGAGCCTCCGCCATCCTTCGCTGCTCTGACCGGCCGGTCGACGTCCTCCTGGCGGGGCGGTGACGCTGGACAAACGGCTTCCTGTTCAGACGAGCGGAGCGGAGGTCAGCGTTGGGTCAGTGTAACAACTGATCTGAGGCAGGATTCCATTCCCATCCATGTTTACAGCACAGTTTATTAAAGGGGCCAAAGTGTCTCCTGTCCTGCAGGATGCGGGACGTTTGTTGGAGTTGACATCTTCTCATCTGGCTCGATGAGTCCTCTGCAGCCTCAAAAGGACGCGCAGCTTAAGCTTGATAATGATGTAAATCTGTCGCCCGTAATGTGTTTTTGTCGCTGCGAAGCTTCGCAGTTCATGTTGAAAATGCTTGAATTCACGTTGTCTGTTTGCTGGAAGAACCTTCAAATCTGTGAGATTCGTACAGGATTTGAGTCTCTTCACCTTCATGAACCAAATATTGTGAGTAAATCATCGTTAAGAGCGTCCAGCTGCAGTTAGCCAGGAGGACTGCGCTCACTTTGAATCCTCAGCCCTCATAAAAAGACGTCCTTCGCAGCGTTGAATCGATCTGCTCGCTGTCTAATCAGTCATAATCGAGTCTTTATCAGCGAGTGTTTGAACACAGATCTGACGTCCTGGACGTTTACGAGCTGACGTCTTTCAGTTTGAGCTCACTCCTCGTGTCTCGTTAGCAGCGTTCTGTCGTTTACTTTCTTTTCTGAGCGTAAGAATTTGAGCATTTTTCCTCTGCAGACGAAGCTGCAGCTGTCTGTACTGTAAAATGATTTTATCTCAGGCAACTTTCACTGAAAAGAACAAGAAAGATTCAAACTTGAATAAGATGACTGATGATGATTAAGGGAAAAGGTCAGATATGTTTGTTTTATCTTTAACTTTTTATCTTCCAGTGTAAACCTGAAGTGTGGAACCTTTGTCTCCCCCTTCTGGCAGTGGGACAAACTGTCAAAGTGCTTTTGACGCCATAGCTGTGGTTGTTGTAGTTTATTCTGCCGTGAAATAGATTTACCCGATGGCTCCACACTCCAGGTTTCACCCCAGCAATAACACATTCGTTAAACGTTCAGGAAAACGCTCGTTCTTTTAAGTTAAAAAACCATCGTACGAAACAACATTCCACTTAGCGTTAGCTGCTAATTCAGCCAAGGCATCGCTAGCAAAGGCTTCGCACTGCATTGCTTGTCGAAGCTTGTTAGCGTCACTGTTCACTTCTGAGCTTTGTGAGCAGCCAGAAGGAAAAATCAGATAATCTCTTCGACCAGGAGACCAGGTGACACCAGGTGTCACTGCTCCGCTCAGAGGTCGCTTTAAATCAAACTACAGCACTTGTTAGCGTTGGACAGGTGTGTTCAGACACACCTCATCACAGGCTCAAAGTCTCCATAGCTTTTCATGTGAGCTGCTCTTTTTTTATTTTTGGATGTGATACAGAAACTGATCCATACTTGGCGCTTACATGTTGTGGTTTTTTGCTGCTTTTGGCCATTTTTTTAATGGTTTTATTTATTTATTGTTTGCATTACAGCCATTTGTCCAAGTTACATAACCAATATATGATCGTTTTAATGCTATTACACTGGAGTCCTGCAGACTCATCCGCTGTCCAGATCATGTCAAACAGCAGGTTATTCACTGGACAGCCTGACACAGCTTTAACTATCACACCTGAGTCCCTGTCAGGTGTTATTAGTTACACCTGTGTTCTGGTCCAATGTCCTCCTGCTTCACATCCAGCCAGATTTATGCAAGTTAGTTACTCGGCTTGAAACTTGAAAAGAAAGTGAACTGCTGTCACTTCCCATCTGTACTGTACGACACAAAAAAATCCCATTTTTGATGTGGAAGCTGTTTACCTCTCGTTCATTTACAGGAAACTGTTTTGTGAAAGTGTTGCTAATACGTTGATTGTAGAGGTGAACCTCAGTGTGAGCTGTGTCACAGAGGGGAAAACACAGGTGTAACAAGTAACACCAACAATGGCTCCATTCCGTTCAGGTGGTGTTGTCCAGTCAGCATGCACTGGTGCACCTGAATGGAATGCAGCCATGATTCAGGTTAGTGGTTACACCTGCGTTTGGAAGTCAACGTGTCCTTTGTGCGGAAGATCTGTTGGTTTCGCTTCGTCGTGTTTTTGTAAATTCCGCTTCACTTGAACAGAATAAAAATATTACCTTGAAAAAACTTGTAAAAGGAGCTTCATTCTGTCAGTGTTGTGTTCTGGAGTTGGCCACAGGGGGGCAGCACAGTCCATAGGATCGTGTTTACAGCGGACGTGACGCACATGGCTGTTATTATGCTGCCTTCCGGGGCTATGGGAAATAATTGTGTTTAACTCTGTATTCTGTGCATTTATCGGCAAGCAAAAGAGGGAAACGGACAAGTTACTATGTGTGAAAGAAAATGCTGATTTCTCTGTGAATGTGCTGTTTAGCGTATGCTTGTCATAATTTTGTGTTTCTGACTAATTCACATATATTACTAACAAATGTCGGAGCTGATGCGGAGCCGTGAAGGCATCACCACTCTGCAGAGCCGGGCTCAGGTAGGCGCACATGTAAGTTACGTTGATTCGTAATACAGAGTCTATTGATACACATTTCGGTTGCGTGCGGTGATGTTTGTGTTTGTGAGTAGCACCTCAGTTGTCTTCCGGTAACAACACTCAGATTAACAACATTAGAGGTTATTTTGATGCTGTTACAGACTGCAGCTGTTAACCAGAAACGACGAGCTTTAAAACGCACTAGTTCACACGCAACACTGTGAACTTGGTTTCAACGTTAGCTTAGCCAGAATGCACCGAACTGCATTCAAAAACTTGGCAATTTAAGGTTTCCTGGGCTGTTGATAAACGTACGTATCTGTCAGACCTTGTTTTTATGTTTTCTCACATTATTTGAAGCCACTCTTAAATTCGGCATTGACAGATTTCACACAGGACATACTTTATTTTTTTGATTAACTTAAATTATAACCATTCCGCCGTTACAGTCAGTGGGGGCATTAGCTAGCACGTCGTGTCGATGAAATGTTTGAAAATGAACTCGAAGTGTCGCCGGATGATCAGCTATTTCCTGTCAGTTTAGTCATAAAAATGATGTGTAAAAACGTGTTTGTTCATCCAGGTTTTATAGTTTTAGCTGACAGGACATATGTTTTGAACAAAGTGCTAATGTAGCTTCCTCCTGGTTAAATAACAAGCCGTAATTGACACTTTAACGGCACTCATTAGCGGGAGCGCTTGATTTGGGTCAAGTTGCCTGCCGGCGGGCGGGGTAGTGGTAACTCTGAGATTTGATTTGTTTTTTCTCAGGCAGGAGAATGGCTGGCCTGTGGAGATCCTACCAAACCCTGATGACCAAATACCCGCTGGCTGTGCAGACAGTGACTGCTGGTAGGAACAACGCTTCCATTTTTACTTCCTACAGACAGACGACAAACCTCATATTCCAAACGAAGCATCGTAATCACGCAGTGAAGAGCTCGAACTCACTTTTCTTTAAGTGATGACACAAACAGGCTCTGCTCACGTGTCATGACCTCTGCTCCAGTTTACCTCCAGTCAGAATCAACAGAAAGAGGCCTTTGACCCGAGGGGCCGAGATCCCCCGTCTGTCCCTAATAATCAGTCAGCTCTGTCTCCCCGCTGGTTTAACTGGTCACATCCCAGGACATCGTAGCATTGCTCCTCCTCCTCCTCCTCCTCTCCACCTTTTGAATCCTCAGAAATCAGCTGTTCGATGCTTATTTCAGGCTCTTTGTCAATAAAGTTATTACATCTCAGACGTGTTTCCTACAAATTGAAGACATCATTTGAAGATGCTGGAACAGTCCTACGCAGTAACTTTACGTTTTCACACCTGTAGATTAAAAGAACAATAATCAATAGATTTATCAGGACGTAAAATGTTTGTTGCAGCTGATCAGTCGATGCTGCTGGTTTCGTTCAGACCGTTCGCCAACAGACTGTCAGAAATAAGAACCTTTGACACTTTAAATCCTCCTGAAAGTCAGTTTGAGCTGTAACATGGATTCACCTGAACACGCTGTCACTCCTCATGTCCAAACACCTGAGCAGGTCTCTGATGCGTCATGTGTTCTGAGGCCTCCAGTGTAGTAACATCTCACCACCACTAGATGGAGGCAGATGTTTGAAGCAGCATCCAGCTGAGCCAACATCCTTTTCCTGACAACTGTCAACACTCAAAGACTCATCGACTGTGGTGGATCCGAACGAAGTACATATACTCAAGTACAGCTTTGACGTACTAGTATTTGAATATTTCCATTTTGTACCACTTAATACTTGTACTCCAGGATTACATGATACGATGCAGTACTGTTACTGATCTACCCAGTAGTGTACAAAACATCTCAAACTGGCTCCACGCTGATGAAGGACAACACTAACTGAATGAGAGTAGAAGTACGAAGGTGTGCAGAATAAATACTTCTGATACTCAAAGTACATTTTTCTGAGGTGTGACTGGAGGTTCGATGTGAGACTCGTCTTCGTCCTCTTTGTCCGCCTGGTCCTGGTCTCCATTGGCCCTCGATGACCTCGCGTGGTGTTTTTAGAGAAATGGTTCCTTCTTGACGTCGTAAAGTGACGCGCTGAGTGACTGCAGCTCCGGAGCTTTAACTCGTCTCTTTGCTTTACTGCCCATCACGTCAAAGTGACAGGAAACGCTCGTGTTTATTGCTTTCAAGGTGAGCAGCTGACACACGAGTGTGAGTCTGCCTGCGTCCACCTCGTCACCCAAACTACCTTTATTAGTCCTCCCATGACATTTTGAGCAAAGGTTGGCTCTCGTTTAGTCCACATTAAAACTCCGTGCTGTTGATTTTAACTGTGGGACAGAATGTTAGCGCAGCTCTGAGCTTTTTCCACCTGCTGAACAGCTGTTTCATGTCTTTTTATGAGTCGTGTCATAAGAAATCTGTCAGCTGTGCTTTGGTTTAATGCACCGTGGAGGTGAGTCCACAGCAGTCGCCCAAATGAGCCATTTTCGTTCTGTTTGCAGTGACTTAAGTCAGCATGTTGGCTTCTTGATCACCAGCTCTGACTGTGTTCATGCTAACTCTGCACCTGTTCGTCCTGCAGGCTCTTTAGTGGGTATCGGCGATGTCATCTCCCAGCAGGTGATCGAGAGAAGGGGATTGGCTCATCACAACGTGCGGCGGACGGCCCGGATGATGAGCATCGGCTTCTTCTTCGTGGTAAGTTGTCTAGTGGTTCGATCGATTTTATTCCGTCATAAACGACATGTGACCGGTTTGGTTTGCTGTGTAAATAAAGTTTATCGTGCACTGAACGCAGATGAAAGCCTTCAGCTGCCACACTCCGATTAGACTTTTTATATAAAAATGTGCTTTTTATAATGTTTATTTCTTAACACAAGAAAGCAAATATAAAGCAAACTGAAGATATTCATGGAGAAACGTAACGTAACAGCATCTAAAGTCATATTTGTAAGTCTGTAATCGGTGTGTGTGTGTGTGTGTGTGTGTGTGTGTGTGTGTGTGCTGTGTTTCTTCATGCCTTTGTATGTTTGTGAATTCTCTTGTTTCACCTCTACGGCGGCACATTTCCGTTCTGACGTCACCGCCGCGTAGACGAGTAAATTCCTCCAATCGGCTGCCTCGTCATGATGAATAATGGAGGACGGCGTGCAGACACACAGGAGTCATGTCACGCTCGTTCATCTAGAAACTCACAACTGTTTCATGCATCATGTATCGCTCGTCCTCGCATCAATAAAACAGACCTGTGGTCGTATGTGAATGAACCTGCCGTCAGCACGCCGACGCCAGCGTTCGAGAAGTGAAGCAACAGACTAAAAACCACCGAAGAAGAATTAACTGTGATTTTCGCTTTGTTTTGCCTCTAAGGGTCCAGTAATCGGCAGCTGGTACAAAGTCCTGGACAGGCTGGTGGTGGGAGGAACGAAAAGTGCCGCCATGAAGAAGATGCTGTTTGACCAGGTGAGAGGAGCACCTGTGGTACTTTTCTCCTCTTCTTCTGCTGCTGAATTACCTGCTGCTATTTGTCAAAGCTGCAGCACACGAAGAAACAGAGGAGACGCTCAGCGATGTGTTCGAGCCGCTCAGCGTGTTTCTGTTTCCACGCGGTCGTTAATGGTGTCCAACGGGGCGAACGGACGTCATTCCCTCAGATCAGGCTGACGGCGGCAGACTGTCAGACTCTGTCAGGAGGCCTGGATGGTCCCCTGTGAGTCCCCGTCCCGCCCTGACCCTACTGTCCCCGATCCATTCAGTGCCTCTGTTGTCATTATGACAAAGCTTTGGCTCATAAGGGAAAAGAGTGTCGATTAGTTTTATCTGTTTCCTGTTTCAACATCCAAACCTCGAGAAGCTGGAGTTTTTGTTCGAGGAGCGACTGAACTGTGCAGCTTCAGGCCGTCAAAGACCAAAGCTGACGATCATGAGACGAACGAGATCGTCCTCGTCGTCAGTCCGCCAGCTGCCAGACAAACTTCAGACAGGCTCAAAGGTTTAGGAGCGAGTGTAACACGCAAGCAGTCGTTTGCGTGTTTGTGTTCGATCAATGAAAACGCTGATGCAGGACTTTGAGCGCAGGACTCAAAGTGTCTTTGTGACTTTTAAAACAGGATTTGGTTCTAAAACGACTCTTTGGATAAACGCAGTATTTTTTCAGACAACCTTTAACCTCATGAATCAGATCTCGACTGTTTTCTGAGTGTTTTCTAACTTCCAGACTCTTCAGCTCGTCTGAGTTTCTACACAGATGGATGGATGTCGAGTAAACACAAGCAGGTAGACGGTTCCTCATTAGATGCATGGTCAGTAAAGCTGAACCCACCACAGAAGAAGACTTGTGAGCTTCCCCTGCGTCCCTCTGCTGAAATATTCACGGCAGCTCGGGGGTCCGCTGTGCGCCTGAACGGGTCTGTGGCCCCTCTGCGTCAGACCTGAATAACAGATGGAGAGCGAGCTGCTTCACGTACGTGTCAGCTGGCTGTGAACACCTGATCTGAGATCAGATGGGGCGTCCTCGGTCTTCATTCGGCAACATGCAGAAGATCCAGGAAATATCTGGAGATCTGTAAATGTGGAGCCTCGGTGTGCTGACAGTCACAGGAAGTTTGTCTTTCACGCTTTTTGTTCATGGATCACTGATCAGGATCTACCTCACCGATCGATCAATCGATCGATCTAAAACACAGACGTAGACGAGCGTAGCTTCACTTATTTCCTCAATTCTGAAGAGAAAAAGTCGTATTGAATAAAATGTAGTTTTGACTTCAAGTATAAACCAGTAATCAACCTGTTTTCACTAAAATCTTCTCAGAACTTCAAGTTCTTCACGTTCTGTGTTCGACCAATGACAGCTTTGGTTTTCTGACTACAGCCAATCAAACTGTTTCATCCTCTTTCCAACTTTCTGCCTGTCAGCAGAGCTTCAACCGTTTTCACTGAGCTGCCGTGAATTCGCTGTGTTTTCTGTCTCTGTTCACTTCCTGGTTGAATTTTCCGTCTTTCCTTCCGTCTGTGTGTCCTCGCAGCTGTGTTTCGCTCCGGGCTTCCTGGCGGCGTTCCTCTGTATCTCTGGAGCTCTGAACGGACTGACGGTGGAGGAGAATGTCAACAAGCTGAAGAGGGTGAGTTCGCTCTTGTTCGCCGCCACATCGCGGCGGGTCAGCGGCAAGAGAGGAAGGCAGCGGTCACCTGATGTGTTGCCTTAAAGGATCATTAAAGGTCCAGTGTGACGGATCTACAGAGACAGAGGTCGAATGTAATGTTCATACGTATGTAAAATAAGAATCGTGGTGGTTTTGGTACCTCAGAATGAGCTCTTCATACAGAGCGAGCAGGTCCTCTTCCACAGAGTCCGCCATGTTTCTACAGTAGCCCTGAATGGACAAACCAAACGCTGACTCCAGAGAAAGGCTTTTGCATGCTGAGCGCAGACTGTAGAGGAAGGTGAGGTGGCACCAGATGTCAGGAAACAGCTTTGACATCAACGTGACCTTTTAGGCCTCAAAAAGGATCATTTCAGATATAAAGCTGGCGCTGGACTCTTCTTCATCAGTGGTTTGACGACCTGGTCTTCCATACTTATACTGTGTAAAAATTCTGCTCTGGGTACATGAGAGTACACAGAGGAAGTTTGGATTTGCAGGTCCAGTATCTGACCTCCAACACTCACCTCTCATTATTATTAGAAACTATTTCCTGAGATGGAGGAAGAGACGAGGGCGGCGGGGGGACTGTGGAAATAGCAGGAGTGACTCATACCTTCATGTATACGAGTGTGTGTGTGTGTGTGTGTGTGTGTGTATTTGTATGCCAGGTCAGAGCGAACTGTCGTCTTGTGCCAGCTGCTCAAACGTCCATCAGCGTCTTGCTTACCCAGCGTGCGGCTGGTCACCATCAATTATTTAGCGAGGGAGGCTCGAGGAGCTGAAAGGCCAAACTGGTAAATGTCAGAAAGGACAGAAAATAAATGACAAATGTGCTCATTACAAACGGGCCGGGGCCGAGGAGATGTGAGGGGAAAAATAATGCAGCCGTCGAACAAACGCTGCTGAGGCCTTCAGAATTTACCTGCGACTCACCTGAACTCCACCAGCTGATCGTTGCCGTGTTTCAGGTCCGCGCTTTGTGCTGAAAGTCGAACATGGATGTCTGAACCGAGTTTCATCCAGTAGTCATTGAGATCAGTGTTGTGCAAGTAACTGAAAATTAGCAATTAGTTGCATTTACGAGCTGCTTCTCTCAAAAGTAATCGAATGACTTTATTAATTACTGCGTATGAAATCAATTAGTTATGAAGACAGGTTCCGAATGCTTCATATGAATATTGTTTTGATGTTGCTGTGTCACAGTGGGACGATATCTCTTACCGAAGATGATCGCTGTAGTGAAAGGCCTTAATACTCCCAACCACCAGAGGGCAGCACTGAACAGCAGTCCCACCTGTGAGCGAACTCTAACTTGACTTTCTTCTGCTGCTGTCCACGGTTTTCATATAAGACCACGGACCATGAACGTCTACCAAATTTAATGACAAGCATCCAATAGTTATTGGACCTTTTTTTTAAATTTTAAGCAAAATTTATCCAGGATTTTCTCTGTGATCGTTGGCTGAATCTCTTAGTTTTGGACTGTTGGACGGACAGATCGAAGTGTGATGGGATTTCAGTTCCACAGTCTAATTCAGGGATGGCGTCTGCGAGCTCCAGAACACGACAGGCTGAAAGTCTGATGTAGAATCAAAACAAACATTCAACTTCCTCTTGACGTTCAGCTGGCAGCTGTTTTGAGTTTGATTGACACCTGTGTCACCTGTCTCGTGTCACTTCCTGTTCTTGCAGCATAAGACACTGAACCCCTTAGAGACCCTGGCAGAGCCGAGAAAGGTCCCGTCCTCTTCAGAGTGTGCGAGGAAACATCTGGATGTGTGTGTGTGTGTGTGTGTGTGTGTGTGTGTGTGTGTGTGACGCAGTGATTGGCTCGTTTCACCTCAGGTGCTGAAGCACCTTGTTTGGCCGTAATTAGAAAACAGTTTTCACCCCGAGAAACGAAAGCAAGCAGAGAAAGAGCGTCAGCGGAACATTGCCTTGTTGTTTTTATACGTCGAGACGTGTTCAGGTGACCTTTCAGGAGATGACATCAGCAGTTTGAGTGTGTGTGTGTGTGTGTGTGTGTGTGTGTGTGTAAACAACACACACACACACACCTTTCATATTTACTGTGGAGTCAAAGTCTGCATCCACCAACCTTTGTTTCATCATTTAGCAAAAACTAATGCACGTTTTTAAGTTAAAGGGACTGTTACAGTCTGCGACCTGAGCTCAGTCTGAAGGACGTTTTTTCCAGTAAAATCTGAAGGATGTGATGTTTATGCTAATCCCAGAGTGCCTTGCTAACATTAGCTTTTGAAATGGAGTCTGCTAACATCAGCAAATGACCAGCTAATGTTAGCTAATGTTAGCTTAGAAATCGAGTCCACTTATGTCAACAAATGACAGCCGTCCAACACGAGGTCAATGTCAAACAACATTACTGCAAACGGTGTGAAATACATTGTAATATTGTGGTTGTAGCTTACTAACGTTAGCTTGCTTGCTAACGCAGATTAATTGCTAGCTAGCTAACATAGCAAAACGTCTTGAGAGGATAACGTCAGCTAACTGATACCAGGGGCTGATCTGGTTGGTAGATTGATTCGCTTGTTGTTTGCAAATTTTTTTATCAGCTAAAGATAAAGATCCATGCAGTGTCGCTAAGTTACAGCTAACTGGCTAACATTAGCTTGTTAGCTTGCTTACATTATCACTGGCAAAATACTGAGCTGATGTGTTATAGTTGGCTAGCTCACCAGCTAACATGATCCGTGATGCTAGCTCATGTTTTAACGTTGTGACAGTGTTGAAACGGTCGCTTCTCTTCTGGTTTTAGCTGCTCGGATTTCAGTTTTGGCTTCGTTTCATTTCCTTCAACAAATTATTGCTGATCTGTTTATTTATGTCCAGAAGATAAAAAGCTCAGTTAAGTACAGTTTCCTTTAGAAAAGATTAGCTTCTGTCACATCAGATCCGTCCTTCTTTAATTAAACCCCACCTTTAAATGCAGTCACGTATCTTTGGCCTGAATGTCAACATGAAATGAACAGAGAGATTTTTGCTGCGTCAGATTCAGCCTGACTGGAACTTGGTGGATCTGCAGGGGGTTGATAGAGATGTCCGTCACTGACAGTTACTCAACAGCTACTTGGCTGCTGCTGGTATTTTTGGCTGTGAAACGTCCATCCTGCTTTGTTTTGGAAGGAAACTCTTCACCACCTGCAGCTTCATCACATCACCATTCCTCACATCGTCCCCCTCTGGCAGCTTCAACCGTTCACTGATGGAGACTGTTGGAGGGCTGAAGCTGATGCCTGAGTTTGCTTTGTTAAAGGTTTTTCTACAGTCGGCTGTGTCGACACCAGACTTCTCGACCGCTGCGAGTCGTCCTGATCTCTGCGAATGTTTCCAGCTCAGAGTTCGTTCTTCATCCGTTCACAGGAGCACGACCAGGAAGATCGAGTCGAAGATCTTTGAGTTATTTAATGGATCTTAATGAGCTGAATGATGTAAATGTTTTAGTCCAAACATACTTTGTGAATTTCTCTAAAGTTAAACACTGAGTCCCTTCAGTCTGAGCTCGTTAAGAGCTCCTTTAAGCCTCCGTCATTAACGATTATGATCATTAATAACTGTTTTTTAACCTTGTTCACAGGACTACACAGACGCCCTGATCTCAAATTATTACGTAAGTCTTTCCTGTAGGATTCACCTCTTTATTGACATCTGCTTGTAAAATAAAATATCAGTTTTCTTAACATTAACCTGCTGATTGAAATAAGTTTTCTTAATTTGTCCCCTGACTGTCGTCTGTCGGTGTTTCAGCTGTGGCCGCCCGTCCAGATCGCCAACTTCTACTTCATTCCACTGCACCACAGGTGAGCGTTAAGGTTTTATTAACATACAGCCAGCTGAAAGAACCTAAACCGAGTGTCTGCCCAGCCTGAAGGCGTCTGAAAACGTCTGATTTTGGCTCAGAATTGACTTAAATTTCGTTTTTCTTGCTCCCTGTTTGTTGTAAAGCTGAAAGTCGTTTGTACTTGCACAGTGAACAATATTCATGAATTCATAATCATCAGTTATGAAAACCTCTTAAATGTCATCAGAACGAGCATAAAAACAGTCTTTTTAGCCTTAAATTCTCTCTGAAACTCATGAACGTGCTCCTGCTTGCAGGCTGGCCGTCGTCCAGGTCGTTGCTGTTGGTTGGAACTCCTACCTGACCTGGAAGGCCAATAAGATGTGACCGATGATCACAAGTCCGGCCTGCGTCGCTGCTGCCGATGATGATCTCACACTCATTTGCAGTGTGTGTGACACGGGCCGGTCTGGTCTAACTTACTTTATGCTTCTTCGTCTTCTGATATTTCCAACGTGTAAAACTGTGACTGAGTCAGCGGTAAAGGTCGGGAGAAAGTGCTCGTCTACTCTGAATGACAAATTCACACTTGAAAGTCAAACTTGCATTTGCAGAAATGTCTGTGAAAGTTTGTTATTTATGGAAATGGGATTTGGCAGTGGTGCTGCCTCACACACACACACACACACACACACACACACACACTCATACATTAACACCCACTGCTTACAAAGGAAGCTTTTCTGTATTGTCACTCACTTGAAGTAATGTTTTTTTACACATTCATATGAGCTTGTTTTGTCTTCTGATGAAGGAACTTTTCGTCTCATCCTCAGAGTTTTAATACGATCCAGATTTTATCATCATGCGTTGAGATTTCCATATTTGGTTTAGTCACTTTTCTCCGGCCTCGTCTCTCTGCTTCTGCTTCAGTAACTGTTTCCCAAAATGCCTTTTTAACAACCCTGAGGAAAAACAATCCTGTAACAATCCTCTAAATGTACATAAAGTGAGTAAAACCAAGTACTACCAGGTCTTATCAGATGCCGGATGCAATGCATGCTGGTCTGTTGAGGCGTCTGTGGGTGAAGTAACGAACATCATCTGTCTGGAAAGAATAAAGACCATCTGATATAAAAAGAATAGTTTGACTTGGAAAAGCGTCATCAGGATAACATTAATTCAACATTTCTTATGACTAATTACTGTGTTCACTTTGATATTTAAAAGATAAACAGTCCTACAAATCACACCACTGACAGCACTGTACAAATATAATATGAAGTCCTCGAAAAGAAAGTGTACCTCCAAATGTGTCGACTACATACAAAACAAAACGAAACACTTGAAATCACCCAAAATCAAACTGAGGTCCCGCCTCCCACTGCAGTTTGACATTTTTACACCTTGTTTTTTTTTGTACAGATTTTCATGAGCTTTGGTGTTACTGTTTGAAGACCTGTTTCTGGTCTTTATGCTAAGCTAAGCTAACTGGCTGCTGGATCTATTGATTTTATCATTTAACTTGACAAGAAATCACAGAACAGCTGCTGAAATTCACCACGAAAAAACAAAATGTCAATGTATTTGTCAAAGGAAATGCAGTTTTTATACTCGAAATGTGCACGTGTGTATTAACAGGCCGTCTCCGCAGATGAGTCAATAAAGTTTGACATGGGATGATGTCAGTGGTGCGTTTGACCTCTCTGACTTTAATGACCGCCTTGGCTTTGCTTCGCTGGGGCTGGTTTGGAGATGTGGAGGCTGCTCAGTTGGGCTGTCAACCAAATTGACTGCACACATTTTTTCCACACAAACACTCCGAGGCTAAATCAGGGAAGAGCGAGCGGAAATCGTCTGACGAATCCATTGAAAATCCGCCAAATAGCCTCTTTCCCCGAGGTGTATGAGCCTCTCCCCAGAAAGCTGGAATCCTTTTTGATTCAGCACCGAGGCCTGCTGCGTTATTACGTTTAAACCAAGGTAATTAAATTAAGAGACAGTGCGTCGTCTTATTAACGTGCACATGATGGAGCTGACATCTGCATTGAACACGTTCAGCTTCAAGTCGTCACAGGCAGAAAGACTGAAAGTGAGCTTTAAATGGCTTTTTGAGCACCGCTAATGATTCTCTCTTTATTTATTTTATTTTATTTTTTTGTGAGAAGCTACCGATTGGCAGTTATTTGTGCTGATCTACACATTCTGTAATCTGTCTTTCAGTTTGTACAGTCATAAATCTTCAGTTTTCCCCTGAATTCAACTCTTAAATGTGTATCTGCATTGAAAAACACGTATTTACTATCTGATACAAACAGCTGACAGAGTCATTTTCACTGACTGCATCTGCTCTTAAATGTGTGAATGCACCTTAAAGACGATAAGCTTCTCCTTTTAAAGACCCTGAAAACTCGCTCATGACTCAATATGCAACGATTTCAGTCCTCTGTTAACTCTTCTCATGACTCTAACAGTGAAAAACAGCATCAGCGCAGCCTTGAAAAATAAGTAAATGACCCCAAAACTGTCGCCCAGTTTGGATTCAAAGCCAACTTCACACCATCAGACGGAAGAAGACGATCAGAAGCTGCTGTTGTCCGTCCTCGTACAGAGCAGAGTTCTTCTTCTTCTTCTTCTTCTTCTTCTTCTTCTGCCCTGTGGCCTCCTGCCGGGTTCGTCCGGGGTGGACTGACTTCGGCCTCTTGTGTGTAAACACCTGAGAAACTGCGCGAGCTGCAGGCTTCAGCAGGTTCAGCACCGCGGACAGCTCCCAGACTCATTCAGTCAAACTTTAAATGGGATTTTTCATCTTTTTGTTTGGCTTCTGATCTACAGACGCTCACTTTAATCCTTGAACACCTCGTTAATGTACAAGCTGCACTGTGTTACTGTCAGTGTCACACACAGACTCCAAACTGTGCAAGAGGAGATTCAGTTTATTTCAGTTCAACTTCAGAAGAACTTGAAGTCCTTGAAGGGGACATTTGTGCAAATCCGCAAACACAAATCACACCAACAATTCACGAAAACAATCGAGAAATATGACAAAGTAGAAAAGAGTTGAAGCGAGTTCTTTGACAGAAGAAAAAGACACATTAAGTCTGTGTAGAACATTTTATTCACGATCCCTTCAAACCTAAAGAACTTCGTAGTGACTCACCGACCTCGGAGCCCCCCTGGAGCTCCCTCTGCATCCTCCTCTTGTACCTCTGGGACGACCCTCATCTCAACCCTCATAGCAAACAAACCTGAATGATTGTTTCCTGTCGATCACAGCATCCCCAGCTGCCCCTCGGGTCTCCACTGCCTCGTCGTCTCGATAGTTGTCCACTTTCCAAAGCGCTCTCTGTGCTCGCATTGACGTCAAAGCAGCAGGCTGGATGTATAAAACCCTCCGTGCTCTGCGGCTCACAGGGACTCTTCACACTCGGCTCCGACCTGAGATCCCAGCGGCCGACCACAAAGTTCAGCTGAAGCATCTGGACAGAATAAAGTAAGAACTGCTGCCTTATTCACGCTTTTTTAATTTGGAGTGTGAAGTTTTGTCGATTTGGACAGATTTGTGCAGGAGAGGACATGGCAGGTAGAAAGAAGACGGTGCAGGCAGATCAGCAGCATCCAGAGACGTTTCAGTATCCGAGTTTTTATTCTTTTTATCTGTTAAATTCAGCTGATATCCATGAGAACTTTTCTTTTTTTGTACTTTTTAAATCAAGTTTAATCCTCTAAAAAGTTCCAAAATCTTGTTATGTGCTAATGTTTCCCTGCAGGAATGCATCTCATGATCTGTGGAGGACAAACATCCTGTAGTTTAAACATAAAACCGGCAGCTCATCATGACCAAACGCCTGTTCTACATTTAATAAAATTAATGACAGATTGCATGTTGAAAATCAGCCTCAGCAGCAATGAAATGAGCGTTTTTCCTTTCAGGCATCTGACTCTTAGCATGAAGCTGGTTGACTTTATTGACGGCCGTTAATGCATGACAGCAAAAATGAGAATTTGCAGCAAAAAAAAGGCGCAACAAGCAGTGTTTAATGTGACTAACTGTTCACTGATGATTCCGTGATGAACTGTCTGTATGTCATCTTAATGAATTCCTGTGCCTGCAGGACATGAAGCCAGTGCCCCTGCTCCTGCTCCTCTCCTCGCTCCTCCTCTCATCGCACCTCCGCCCCGCCGCCGGCAGACCGCGCATCCATCCCGGCTGGCTGGATGGCAGCGGGCGCCTCCAGACGCAGCAACTGGACGAGGTGCTCCTGAGAGCGGCCGCCGCCGGGGACAGCACCGCCTCAGATCTGCTGGGCGACAACATCCTGAGGTTTCTCCAAAGAAGGAACCCGGACCCCCTGCGGCTGCTCCCACCAGAGGAGGAGAGCGAGGAGGAGGCAGTGAGGACGGCGGCGCAGCTGTTGAAACGGAGCGAAGAGCCGCCGCTGTCCATCGACCTGACCTTCCACCTGCTGAGGAATATGATCCAGATGGCCAAGATGGAGAGCCAGAGGGAGCAGGCTCAGTTCAACCGCAAAGTCCTCGACGAGGTCGGGAAGTAAAGCTCTATTAAAAAAAAAAAAAAAAAAAAAAAAAAAAGCCTCATTAAAGCAGCCCAAACGCTGTCTAAGTATTCAAGACCTCTGACGTTAGTTGTTGTTTGTGCGCCTTCCTTCTTCTCCACAGCATTTTACGCACAAATGGTGCCAATTTACGCATCACAGCATCCACGAGTATAATGTAAATTAAGTGTTATTTAAAGACTTTGTTGGAAAATATGGAACCGGACTTCTCAGACCCCCTGTCCCCTCTCTTCACCCCCACCTTCACCTCCACCCTCACCCTCCTCACACACACTCCTCTCCGCACTGGACCTTTGGAAGCTGTCGGGTGTCTCTGGATTTCACACTCTGACATTTGGACACATGTAATCTGGATATGAGCCACTGTTCTTTGTCATTTGTCTCTCTGAATGTTTCCATGCTTGAAGTGAAAATGACAATTACTAAACTAAAAAACACCACCTGCAGATGACTGAGACACAATTAGCCCATAAGGAGCCTTTAAAATGAAAAAAAGATTACTATAACTGTGCAGGGTGTGAAATAATGAGGCAGGAAAATTCAAAACTCTCCTTGTTTCTTTGTTTTAATCCACTCTGGTTGATCAAACTTCATGGAATTGATTTGTGTGAAAATGGATCTGAGGTGGAGGGAAAGTTTGGTTTTCCATCTAAACTGTCGGCTCTCATCCTCTTTTTCGTCCCTTTAGTTTGAGCGGGAGCACTACCACCTGTACTGTACCAACTGTAGCATGCTAATCTACAAAAAACAAACAAAAAAAGCTTTATTTTACCGTAAACATTCATGTCTGACACTGATCACGTCGTCCTTGTTTTAGCAAAAGAATAAAAAAGCTTTTTTTTTGCCATTTATATTTTGTAATAAAAAAGTTTGAAGTAAAAATCACTGCTTTCGAATCTGTTATTGTAGCCTGATGATGATGATGATGATGATGATGATGATGATGATTGACCAGCACCTGAGAATCACATTATGCGACAGGTGGTGGAGGTCACTGCCACGATGATCCTGTCATTCGCTGCTCAGACATCAGCGTTCAGTTGTTCACTATCTGCTGTCACATTCATGTATTCATTAGTTGTTCATCGCTGTATTCACTGCATTTATTCACTCATTCGTATGTTCAGCAGTTCTTAGTAGTATTAATGCCTGTACAGAACTGTAAATGAGCTTAAAACGCCTATCCAGGCGTTCCCGACGTAAACTGAAAGCTGTCTGGAGTCCACGCTTGGTTTTGGTCTCTTCTGAAAGGAAACACTCTGAATTTTTACCCCCAGCAGTCAGAATCAGTGTAAGTGCTGCAGGCATTGACTCACAGATGTTTGAACACACTGATGTAGAAGCTGTTTACGTCTGCCTGAATATTTCCACGTAAATCGATTCCTGCAGATGACTGTTTCTGTTCCTTAATAGCTGGAAAACACAATGGGACCGCAGCATGAAGCCTTACTCGAGTCCGAATTCAATAAAAACCGATAACAATACAACGGAAAATCAATATTTTGCATGTTTTTCTAATGGCATGTCAAGACATTCTCCGAAAAAGCCCACTTACTATATCCATCTATATTCAGGGAATTTATATTTAGGCTATCCATACTGATATTTAGGCCATTTATCTTTAGAATTTCAAATGGTGTAATATCTCGATTTGCACTGAATTTGGATGTAAACTACCTTCTGAGGCAGCACATCCTTGTTTTTGGAGTTTCATTGTCCGTACAAAGCAGCAGTCATCTGCACAGTCACTTACAACTGACTCGATGTTCACACAAAGGACAGAGGGAGGCACGTCTTTTTAATGTGGCCTCTCATTGACTATTGTTGGCTGCAGAGATGAAGTGGAAGATCCTAATTAGTCAAGTGAGGTGTCAATGGAAAGGTCAGAGTGCAGCGGCCATTTTGACACCAACAGATCCCAAACACTTACATAAAAATTGGATTATTAGCACGTCTGCTAGAACGATAAAACAGCTTCCTGTGGATTATTATCATGTTTGGGTCGTTTATATCACAGTGTTATCGATCGGTGAGTTGGGTCAGTTGCTGTTATATTTACAGTCAGCTGTTATTAAGAGCAATGCAAGGAAGCAATGTTTGGGAATCCGGTTTTGAGCTGATGTTTGTGTTCACTGCATTCAGCAGCTTCCTGTGAAAATCATCACCTCCTGTGTTTTGTTAGTAAATTAAATAAAACCCATCAGTCTAATCGGACCCCTGCTGGGCTGCAGAACATTGATGAAACATGTTAACTGCAGTGACATTCGAGGTTTGATCACTATCATCTGTTAAAACTTATCGTTGCAACAGAAAAACATTTTCGAAGAGAGAAAACAAAGACAGCAGGCAAAATGGCCTCTGGCTCCTTTGTTTCTGACTCAGTCCAAACTGTGGGTGTGTTACTGATTCTTCTGCCATATCACCCTGTCTGTGTGTGTGTGTGCGTGTGTGTGTGTGTGTGTGTGTGTACTTGTCCTTGGAAAAACACCGGAACATGTTTGTAACCAACAGAGTGAGGACATTTTTTCAAAGCGAGGACATTTTGGCCCGTCCTCAAAGTGTTGTTTGAAACTTGGTTTTAAGGGTCATCTTAGAATTAGGCTGAGATTAGGCTCAGGCTTAGTCATTCAGGTGTGATGGGTTAGGATTTAGGGGGACGCATTATGTCAAATGTCAGGGTCCTCACAAATGTAGAAGTACATGTATGTGTGTGTATGTATGCATGTGTTGTTCAGTGTCATCTCGCTCATTGTGCTTCACAAATGCCATCACACATCACTTTGTGGATCAAAGCACTGACAAACTTGTGTGTCACTGTACTTTTAATGTGCAGAAGAGACTCTCAGTGTAACAATTCACGTCAAAAGATCCAGAACACGACGCAGACTCAGTGACTGAAGCAGCTCGTGGCTGAGGTTATTTCTTACTCTGCATGAAAACATGTGAAATTGTTTGTTTCGTGCATAAAGGTAAATCATGTCATTTACAGGTCGACATTCATGTCATTTCTTTAAATTCTAGACTTCGTTTTGAACACCAACACACCAAAGACAGACGTGTCGTGTCTCTGCAGCATTAAAGCAGAATCAGGGTTACAACATTTCAGTGTTTTCACAGTTAAATAATGAAGAATCAATCGGGACCGGGACTGAAACTGAATGAAGATTACTCTGACAGACGACGTGATGGTGTATTTATAAAACCCCACAAACTGTTCCAAACTATCAGATTACACAATGAAACAAACACGTGCAGCATTTTTTTAAAATGATTATTATCATCGAAAAAAAGATCAATACGACATTTTGGAGCGATGCCTAAAAAGTAGAAAGCACATTTTAATTTTGACTCGTCAGAACTGAATTCCATTTCTGATATCTGAGAGAACAACTGTCTCCAACGAACATCACCACAACTGAACTGTTCGTATCAAGTCATGACTGATTTTCCACTGTCAAAAATAGTTTTCTGAAAACATAAAAGATTTCTCTTTATAAATAAACAGTCACCTCTAATATAACATTTAACTCCCAACATGCGCCTGCCTGTCCACCACACCTGGACGTCCTCCACCCTCCTCTTCACACACCCCATAATCAGGACAACGTTAGCTGTTTGTGCAAAATCTTCAAACCATTCCTCCAACAGTCAATGTCATCTCAATTCCTTAAAGAATAAACTTGATATTATTCATTTTATTATTGTCAACAAATCTCGTGAAATAAACAAAAGTTCGTCGTCCGAGCTCCAAACCCCCCCCCCCCCCCCCCCCCCCCCATCGGCTCCTCCTGACACTGATTTCTTCAGAAATCACAAATAGTGTAATTTTTAGAGCCAATCAGACAAACAGCATGAGCACTTCTTTAAGCTAAATACCAACACCAACATGCTAACATGATAGCTGGTGTCATGTTTGCCATCTTAGTTTAGCATTTTAGCATGCTAACATTTGGTATTTAGTAGGAAACCTGAGGCGGACAGGAATGTCCAAAGGAATCACCAAAGTTTTAACAACTCATCCTGAAGGGGATGTGAGCGTTTGAACCAAATTTCATGCCGATCCATCCAATAGTCATTCTGATATTTCAGTCTGGAGCAAAGTGGTGGATGGACTGACAAACGTGACTCAAGTGGGAGTAAACGGTGCATTTGTTGGGGACTATTTCCAGCCATGGATTAATACACATTTGGTGCTGTAGTGGGTATTTATAGGATCATTGCTCATTGCTGTGTTGTTAACAGTTTGGAGGTCTGTGACACACAGGAATGAAATAGATGATTTTTTTATGGGATTGTTGACAGTCAGAGGAATAGAAAAGTCTTTTCCTTTAAGCAAACAGTGTGAGACGGCCAACCTGAACCAAAACTCAGCTGTAGAGGAGGCAGCATGGATCGGTTTATTTCCTGGTCATACATGCTACAGTCCTGCCGACAGTAATAAGCTTATCTGCCCACTCCTTCAGGTTTACATCCTGCTCGTTCTCCTGCATTAAAACACACAACTCAGCTGTTCAGTTCACACTTTGCTGCATGAATTGACAGAATAATGTGAAAAATGAGTCAACGCTCAGAGATTCTGTGTTATTGACTTTAATCCTCACATTGTTTTTTTACATGTGAAAAGATTTATAAAACTGACAAAATGCAGTAACTGTAGTCTTCTACGGAAGCCTGTAAAAAGTATTGTGACAGGAAGCTGTGAGGGGCTTTAAATCCTGCAGAAAAAGACACACATGAACAAAATCTTTCTACTTTCCTCCCACAACACAACACAGTGCTGAATCCACTGCATACGTGTCCTGCGAGCTTTACGTGGAGAGATATATTTACACACAATACGTCGGCTTGTTCACTGAACAATGGCAACAATGTGGGAGGCAAAAATCCAGCCAAGTCAGTCTTCGTGCATCGGGGCTGCTGCAGGAGGAAGCACAGATGGATAATGTATATGAAGGTACGATTTGAATCATTTATGCTGTTATTTTCCCCGCGTTGTCTTTGTTGTTTGGCGCTCGTTGCGGCTGAATTCGCTCGCCGTGGGTTTCTTCCAGAGGATTATGGTAAACCTCTGTGTCCGCCTCTGTTTCAGGTTTCCTCCGGACTGCAGCAGGGACCTCGAGTAAAGAACAAAAGACGAAGTATCATGAGATCAGTGTCTTCATCCCACGCCTAAACAACCACCAGCGACTCTCCAGCTGCTCGGCCTCGTGTTCCCACGCCGTACAAACGCAGCACGGAGGAGGATGCTGCTGTTGCCTTCGACTGAGTCAGCATGGACACACTGATGCTGTCCCCTTCCTGGGAAGATGAGGGGAATCCTTCACCCTCTGCAGCTCTCTTTATGTAAGTGGTCTGGTTAGAGATGATTTCACACATCCCCTCTGTACGATACACAGCGAGCTGCTGCTGCTGCTGACTTCAGACTGTGCACATGTCCAATATTACAATTAATCAGCAGAGCAACAGGAACATCTCCAAACAGGCTCTGACACATTTGCCCAGCTTCACTTCGAGTACTTTTTCTGCAGCTTCAGAGATGAGTGTGTCTGCAGCACGTTCAGAGAAACACACACATTACAAGTAAAGCTCTGATGTTCTGCCATTTCATTGTTTTTATATCGTCTCTAGCATCTTAGGACACTATCCACTTAAACCTTTCTTTGAACACTCGGGGGCAGCAGAATCATTAGCATCCATCTGTCGTGTTTCTCTTTTAGCTCTGTTTTTGGTCTCCACCAGCTCCGAGGGGAAACTTCTGGCTCTTTAGCTTTAGATGCTCCACCATGTTCACCAGCTAGCGGCTAACTTTGTCATTTGGAGCTGAGTCAGCGGTGTACAGAGATGTACATAACAGCGCTATTTCTATTACTGATTAATCTGTTTATTTTTATGATTAATATTCCTAATTTTGTCTGTAAAAAAATGTGCTCAAATGTTCATCACAGTTTACTGGAGACCAAATTGATCTCTTGAAATTGCTTCCTTTCCAAAGCAGCAGTTTCTCACGTTTATGAGACTGCAAATTTTTTTTTGACATTCTTGCTTGAAAAATGACTGAAATGATTAATCAATTATCAAAATAGTTGGTGATAAATTTTCTTTCAATCAGCCTATCAGTTAATCAAGTAATCATTGCAGAACTCTGGAAATCCATTTATTTAACTGTTTATATCAATAATCAACATTTTGACTCGAGATAACTGAATTGTTTGCCAACTGGTCAAAACTGCACTTCATAATGTGTCAAAATTGAATAGGTTGTTTGCGGATGATGCCACTTTGCTCTTTTGTTGTGGCGCGAGCTGCAGATGGAGGGCAGGAAGTGATTTTCTGCATAGGAAGCTCTATAACACACACTCAACATGCTGATGTTTTGCATCATTTACGGTTGCTCAGATTTCTCAAACCAAGAAACCACGAGGAGCTTTTATCAAGTACCAAAAGTTGTCGTTCATAAGGGTGAAAAATGCAAGAATACGACACAAAGGGCTCCTCGAAATGATTGACAAGGTTTGATTTTAACTTGTTGAAACATCTCTTTGTGTTCAGAGACGGTCTGTCCAATGTGAACAGCCTCCATGAAAACTCTGCCTGCCGATGAAGACCATGAGGTGCGCTTGAAATCTCCAGAAAAAAGCAGATAAGTGAGATTTTAACATTTGCTTTTTTGGTCAGAACTGTAGCTTCGACTTTCACCCACAACAGCGGCGACAGATCTGTGATTCAGGACTGAACTATCAACTGAAATGAGGCTTTCAGGCTGTGAAAACATGTGAGGAGAGGAGACGAGGCCGCAGGGACGCACCTCCTCACCTCCAGCCCTGGAAGCTGAATCACTAATGAGAGGCGTCTGACACTTCCTAAACCACAATCAAACACGCCACAAAGCCTCAGCGAAGCAAAACCCCGATCGATTGGTCGATAAAGGCCGACGGGGGTTCAGAACACAAACAGACGTCTTCTGTCAGCGTCTCAGAATATGAAATCATCTTCAGTCAAAAACCGCAGATACCTCAGGTTTGGTCTCAATATCTGGAGCAGGGGTCTGACTCGTCGGCTTCCTCCGGATCTTCTTCAGCATCATCTCCCTCACCTGAGGACACACACACACACACACACACACACACACACACACACAGAGTAAACAGAGCTGTGTAAGCAGGAGCTCTTCGTGCAGCTGTTTACTGAGACGTTTCAAGAAAATAGAGCCAGAGGGGAACCGTCACCATGAACGTGTTTGTAATTCTGAAAAATAAATAATAATCAATCATCTTTATCAACCAATCCATCTATCACCTTCAGATCTGATCAATTAATCAGAGTTTTTTATGTTAAATTTCTGAAAAGCAGTCAATGATCTTCTTGACTGATTGATTTCAAACAGTTTTGTATTGACTTCTTCTCCCTCACGTCGGCTGAATGAATACAAACCACTTTAAAGCTTAAATCCAGCGTTTGTGCGACACGTGAGGAGCCGCTGATTGGTGTGTTGGCGACAAATGAAAACACTCGTACCGGAGCAGAAGTCCATGTTCATGAGCGTGGTGGCGAGCTCGTCCGTGTCGACGACCAAGTGGCTCAAACTCTCATAACCGAGCTGTGGACACCTCAGGTGAGACGCCCTGTCTGTGGCTGCCATCCTGCACACACACACACACACACATTTGTGAGGACATTACATAGACTTACATTCATTTCTTGGAGAGTCACCTCAACCCAAGTCTGCACCCTAAAATTTAATGATTTACATCATGGGGACCTGCGCCTTGTCCTCATAAGGATGGTGAGTCCCCAAACAGATTTATGTCCCCACAACGTAAGGAACACATGACAAACACACACGATCCAAATTTTTAAAAGCGGATCCTGATAAAATCCTGTTGAGATTCAACTTTGACATAAACCAGAGGACAGTTTGAAGCAACATTCACGCAAACAGAAAGTAGATTTTTTGAAAACCTTCACTTTAAATATGCAAATAAAAACTAAATGTTGACAAATTTGGGCAAAACTCTGATAATATAAGCTGAAATTGGGGACAGCTCAGAGTCAGATATCGCCTTCGTGTGCTTTAACTTTAATCTGCAGCTTTTGTAGTATTGAACACTTCAACAGTACATCTTTAATGAGGCTGTTGGTTTTGAATCAAAGGCCAGCATCGACTCCATCCCTCCACAGACGCTCAGGTCTGAGCCTCCTGAGGCCGATCGCTGACGGCAGCCTTCAGTTTGCTGTTTGGATCTCCGGCAGCTGGTTGATCGTCTGCTACATAATGTAAACGAAATGACTAAAGGTGTGAGTCAGAGCTGCTCAGAGGAGGCGGCGCTGATCCATAAACTTCACTCTGAACACTCATGTTTGAGAGCGTTCTGCTCAAAGGAAATAACAGATTTAAATGTAGGATTTAAATTCAGATTTTTGCTCGTGTGGCCTCAGTTGATGCAGTCAGATCAGCTCAAACTTATTTAATTTAATCCCAACATGAAATCATTCCAGCAGGTTTCATCCTGTTCTGTGGTGTTAAGTGATGGTCAGATGAGGGCATCATATTGCATTATGGGAAATGTAGGAGCCAGCGTTTTTGGAGTTCAACTCATATTAATATTCATGCTAAACATTAATTCAATATTTAGCGCAGAGAGGATCAGACTGTATTGATCTCACAGTTCGTTCTAGTTTTGTAAATTAGAGAAGAATTTCACTTCCTGACAGTGGACGACAAAACTCGTATGACCTTTTAATGTTGTGGCCGGCTGACGTGGAGCTAATTTTAACGACTTCATCGACTCTTCAGTAGTTTAACTGTTTGAAAATGCATTGTTCTTTAGATTGTTATGAAATCTGCAAACTTGCACAAACACTCGACTTACTTCTCCAGTAGGACGTCGGCGCTCTGTGAGAGTGAAGAGGACAGACAGAAGAGAGGAAAGAGACAGAATTAATCCCATTGTGCTTCACTTCTCTGTGCCAGAGACATCTGTCACAAACGTCGGCGTGCAGAGTCAAAACATGATTTGAAGGAACGCTGCCAGATCGGCCTCGCGGTGTTTACGACCTGCTTCCACTTACTCTATCTGCTCCAGCAGCTGCTTTGGCAGAGGACGTGGATGAGCATGAAACAGTGACACCTGAGGCTCGCACGTCCTCACGCACACACACACATGCACACACACACACACTCTCACACACTCCTCACAGGAGTGATGCAGACACGTTGCATCAGTGGTAACGACGCTGAACTTGCTAACATCCTATTTGTCTCTTCGGGGCCGAATGAGGTCGGACCATCTGCCGCCATGTTTAACTAACTTTCATCACATTTGACTAAAAGAAAACATGTTGAAATCTTGTTTTTAATGAACGAGTCGTGGTGTGTGTTGGTTTACTGAAAGGTGGCGCTCTGAGTAACTTTGGTTTCCTGAAAATGCAAATTAAGGCTGCGATTAATGATGATTTTTTTCCCTCGATTGTTCAGTTTATTAAGATGTCACAAACAGTAAAAAGAGTTTTCTGGAATCTGGACGAGGAGCTTGAATCAGGGGATAATTGGTGTAGATCAAATATTACAATCCATGAGATTTAGTAATTAATTGACTATTTTACCAATAATACTGGAACAAAGACCAATATGTGACACGCCTGACTGACACTTTTAATAAATGAAGTTGAGCTGCAGCCAAAAGTCCCATTAAGCCTGTTTGTTGAGCGTCTTGTCATTCTGTGTATTTCCTGTTGAAACGGTGCGTCAGGTGGGACATAATGCAGCTTCAGAAAGAGTCAGAAAGTTCAGAGACTCTTTGTTCAAAACTTTGAGCAAACTCTTCAAAGTTAATCGATTCCAGCTAAACGTCTGCGCTTGTTTCGTCACCGCTCCGTGACGCCACTCTGAGTCTGAGGGAAAGGATCCAGTGAAGTGAAAACTGCAGCGTGCTGCTTTCCAGGCTGTGAAATGTCATTTCACAAGAACCAATTAAAAGCCTGCACACCGACGCCGAGCAACGAGGCCGACAGGTGAGCCGGGCACTTTCATGTCACCTTCATGACTCCATGAATGTTATTTTGAGCAGGTGTTATAAGTAAAGTTTGTCACTGTGGCTGTAAATGTGCTTCTGTTGGTGGAACAGAACAAAAATCCTCACACAGTTCAGTGTTAGTGCTGATCCACCTGTCTCTCACCTGTATGAACAGCGGCATGTGCGGCTCCTCCATCGTCTGAATGGCCGACTCCACCAGCGTCACGGCGGCCTCCAGCTCGTCACTGCGCCGACGGATGAGAGCCCGAACGTGCCTGAGCTTATCGTCCTGCTGTTTGCTGATCAGCCCCACCAGCTCCTGCTTCCGCTCCTCCAAGATGGCCACCAGGACGTCGAACTGGTGAGCCAGCTGCTCTCGCTGTCGCTTCCCGTTCTCCTGAGGTCAGAGGGAAGGTGGGATATGTCATGTGACTCACTAACCTACAGGCCTCTGGGGTGAGTGTGTGTGTGTGTGTGTGTGCGTGTGTGTGTGTGTGAGACCTCTGTAATGCGGCACACTTCTTCCATCTGAGAGATGACCGCCTGGATGTGGTCGTTGCTGGCGACCAGCAGGGCGATGCCGTCGCTCAGCTCGGCCTGCAAACATGCACAACATGGCTGACTTCAGTCCAAGGCGGCAACAATCCTCTGAAAACCAGCTGAAAACCAGGTGTGCACATATCCACTGACCTACAGGTGGCGCTACAGAAACATGATGGATTTAAATGGACGCGATAACCTCAGATCATATTAGCAGAAAGTAAATCCACCAATCAGCGTTGGCGTCTGTGCAGAGCCAGATGAAGTGTTTCTGAAGGCGCTTTCAGAGGGCTGAGCAGCGCTGGCTCCGCTCTCTCGTTAGTGAGCTCGTCACCACCCAAAGCACAACACCATGAGTCACCGGCGTGCATCTGCTTCGAGTATCATGTGACATCATGCACACTGTTGGAGGCTGTTGCAGCGTCTGTGCAGTTTGAGTGTCGTTTAAAGTGTTATTAGTCTAACAAATGTTCTCCTCGGCCGGATTAAATCAGCCGCTTTTGTCTTTCGGGTTAACCTTTAGGGTGAAGATGGAGGATCAACAACTTTCCTCAAGCTCATCTGAATTTCAGATGAGTGAATCAGAGACGGAGTGAGCGATGGAGAGGCCGCCGCTGAAATGTCAACAAAGCCAACTGCTCGATAACACGCCGGACGCCGCCGGCGCCATCTGCATGACAACGCTGCTGCTGCGCCTCGTCTTTGTGTGACTTTGTCTCAACAGATGTGTTTGATGTACGTCTGGTATCACAGTAACTACAGTATTTCCCTCTGCAGCCAACTTCAATATAAAAATAGATTTTACTGCATCAATAATAATCTAATATTATGATAACGTAACATTTTGGCTGCATAGTGAGTACTTTTACTTTATACTCTCAGTAGATTTTCTTGACAATACTTCACATACTTTTGTTTACATGAGATTTGAATGTAGGAGTATTTACAAACTGTGGTATTTCTACTTCAGGTGTTAAAGGTGTTTGAACTAGAGTGAAGTTAAATGAAGTGAGGCTGAGTAAAGTGAAATGAAGTGGTGAAAACTGAAATGGAACGCAGCAGAATGAAGGAAAGTTGAATGAAATAAAGTGGAGGGGAGTGAAGTGGTGTGAGCTGGAGTGAGGTGAGGTGGGATGTGATGAGGTGTGCAGTGACCTAAGTGGGAATGACAAAATGAAGAGTTGAACTGTTGTGAAGTGGAACATGGTAAGAGGTGACCTGTGGGGAGTTCTGAGGTGAAGTGAAGCGAGCGGTTAGAAAACACCTCACGAAGCTGACGGCTTTGACTCTTTACCTTCTGTCTCGCGTAGACGGCGCTGAGCGGTGCGACGTCGCAGTCTTTGTGCTTTCCGAACACTTTGCACATGGAGCAGGTCGGCGTCTCGCAGGACAGGCAGTAGATGTTGATCTTCTCTTCTTCGTGGTCTTCACACATCAGCCGCTGCTGCTGCTGCTCTCGCTTCACGTCCACAAGCCTGGACGTGGTATAAACATACGAAGTGTGACTGGATCATCGAAGGTTTGTGAACAGCTTTTTGTTTTCTCGACCACAAGACCTGGCACCCTTGTGGATGCAGCTAGCCCAGCTGGGTTTACGTCTGCTGCCGCTGACGTAAACAGACGTCAGTGGATGATGGAAGAACACAGTTTGACTGACGGTGGTTGTTTTTTTGCCACCTTGGAACCAAGAAGGTGTCACTGCTCCCAATAACTCAGTCAGCTTCCCACTGTATTCATCCAAAGGGGATAATGAATGTATGCTTCCGTGTGATTCGTCACTATGATCACAGCGTGTGATCGATCCAGTGCCAAACGTTCAATTATCCCACACACAAACACACCACAGTCCCACCAGGGGTTCCCTTCAGGACCTCACAGGGAGGCCGCTGGGACAGGTGTGGTATCGTGTGGAGCGTCCTACTTAACGAGAGGCTTATTTAACGGAAGCAAACATTTATGCAATAAATGGTCCTTTGTACTCTGACGTAGGTGTCTCTGACAGAAATGATGATTAAGTAATGAGAAATTTTTTCCACACATCAAAAAATGATGAGACACTACAAGTTACAAAACATTTGTGAACCTCACAGTGAACAATCACGTCTATTTTAGCCCACACAGATAATGAGGGGAGTCCTGTCCTTCTGTCTCTAATGAATGCCAACATGTCTCTTCTTCACCGGTGACTCACTCGGCTTCTATTTTAGAGTGAAAGTGATAAATCTACACTGAGGACGACTTAAATATCACCGTACAGTCGTAGTAAGCGTACACATGAAGAGGCTTCTCTGCAGATCCGTAAGTCGCAGTGAACCTCACACAACACAACATATTTTAAAGCATCGGCTGGTTGATATTTCATAACCAAATGAACAAAGCTGTGACCACATTCAGGCCAATACTTAAAGTGTTGCGTATGATCGGCCTGATTTGCTTGGCCGCATTGCTGAAGGTATTAATTATGAAAAAGGTTCACAAAGCAAGTAAAACTACAACCGTCCTGAATCTCTGCAGCTCCCTGCAGTCAGAAGTCGCTCTGATTCAGAAGATCTGAGCAAAATTCTGCATTTTAGAAACACAAAAGACACAACTTTTCTCAAGTGTGTCACCTCTGAGCACAGTGAGACCATCCGTCGTTACCTTTATGAATGATACATACAGAAACCTTTCTCTGATGCTCCTCACCTGTTTTCTACACACACACGTTATATTTAGAACTTTAAGTCTATAACCAAAACAGCATGTGCACAAAACCAGCCAAAAATCTGTCATAGTGAAAACAAACAAGGGAAAACGGAGGAGAAAATAACCAGTGTGTCATTATTTAAAGGCAAACAACCATGAATTTAAAAAGAAAATGACCCCTTCGTGCTGTTTTCTCCCTTTAAACTGCTGTAAATATCATTTTAACGTCAGTTTGACGTATTGACTGCTGTGACTTTATTATCAGCCTTAAAATGTTAAACTGCTGTCTGCTCCCAACTCTGCATGACCCTCAGAGAAAGGCTGCAGTCAGAAGCCTGTGGACAGTAATGGAGTACAATACTGCCCCCTATTGGTAGTCACTCGTATTACAACAACATGCAGACTTAGATTCTATATAAAGGCTTTTCCTGTTAACCTTATAACTCCATTATACTGTTAGAAACCTTTGATCAAAGTTTGCTTAGAAATCCTAAATGAGGGGATTTAAGTGTTGCTCCTTTTCCTTCATGTTGATGTCTTAATCGACACCCCCCTCTGACTCTAAAACCTAAAACCTGAAACCTAAAACTCTGACTCTAAAACCGAGCCTCAACCCTCAAAAAGCAGTGTGGACCTGCGGGGACCTGCCATTGTCCCACAGTGACAGGAGGCCCCCACAGGTAGGTGTGTAGTCACAAAAACACCCACCTGGAGGACTCCTGCCGTCTGTAGAGGTCGATGATGTTCTCCACCAGCAGGTTCCTCTGCAGGCCGAAGACTCCGTGGCGGTCCAGGACCACCTCATGGCGGCACGACGGACAGCGAAAGCGACTGCCGGTGACCGCCATGCTGGAGGAGCCGCGGGACTGGGACAGAGGGTTAGCTGACTGGATGGAGACAAGAGGAAAGGTTTAACATGAGTCTGCTCAGGTGTGACAACCAATGAAGGAAAAGATTTTCAGTTACGCTCACAGAAAACCTCAAAGAGCCCAACGATGGACAAAGAAACGCTGCCATCATCTTCTTTTCACAGTAGATGATCACAGAGTCGTCATTTCCTCCAGCGACTCACATGTTGGACCTGGATTATTTAAGGTTGTTTCACCTGACAGCCTCAGCGTCATTACTCTTCTCTTTACACCATGTTTACAGCTGCTGACAGCTGATATTTGTCGTCTAATCCCAGCGTGAGGTGATGTTTTGTGGTTGCTTCACTTTGATGTGTGTCAGTGTGTTGAAATCCAACAAGTGCTGCATTACTACCACTCACATGCAGACATTTACACGCAGGGCGAGGTAAAAATATAATCACCTTAACGAGAAACTGAAGTTAAATAGATCTTTAGTTTACGTTCTTGCAGCCTGCTCGTGTTCATGCCGTCCAAGGAAAACCCAGAAAAGCGAGGACAGACGGTCCCTTTTGTTTCTCGTGGTGTGTTTTTAGCCATATTCTGACACACTCATCAGTTTGGAACACATATGTGGCAAAAACTGAGAAGTTTCCAGAAATTTGCTGGCATGAAAATGGTCAAAGGAACAACCCCGTGAAGCTGCCTCACCTGGAAGATGTCGTTGGCACACTTGCGGCACAGGTTGTGCTGGCAGGGCAGGATGACCACAGGTTTGGAGAAGATCTCCAGGCAGACCGGGCAGATCAGCTGCTTCTCCAGGTTCTCCATGACGGCTCCTCTGCCGGCACCGGGCCCAGAGCTGCCTGCCGATGGAGGCTTGAAGCCCAGAGTAAAGTTCATCACCTCCAGAGGCGGAGAGTGAAAGGTCAAAGTCGACCGACAAGAAGCTGGAGGAGATTCTAGCGACTTCCTCTGGAATCTGACATCCGATTCATCAGTCTGGACTTTTTCTGCCTTCAGAGTCTTTTGCTGCTGTTTTTAGTCGTTTTTTCTCCGTCTTCTGTTCTAGCTCTTACAAAGTCTCCTTCCCCAGCTGTCCATCGCTTTAGCCCTCTGCCAGCTTGCCTAACCCCCATGTAAAGACCCCCCCACGCCCCTGTCTCAGCCCCACAGCCGTCGCACTGTTGACTGTTGATATTTTTAGCTCCTCAGTTTGTTCTGGCTTGGGTTACTGTCTAAACTGCGTTCCACAGCCGGACCACTGGAAAGTCCGGGCGCGGCACAGGATCACGATAGTAATCAGCACCAGGGTTCAAATGGTAGTGTTTGTACGAAGTCTGATACTTCAGAGGGGATCCTGGTGGCATAATGCAACCTCTGGCCGCCATGTTTGAGGTCATTAGCACTTCGGCATAAACAGCTCGCTCCATTTCTCAACTTAGACTTTGTTTGTCACAACAGTTTTCAGAGCAGAGTTGTTGATGAGAAACTGATGTAACCCACTGGTTTGTATTGTTTAGCGAGTTTAGTGCTTCCTTTAGTCTCTGAAGTGAGTCAAAGTGAAAACTGCAGCTGCTGACTCAACCGTGATTCCTGAGAAGTTGGGGTGCTGATCCTTTCTGACATAAACTGACCTGAGAACAGCTCAAAGTCAATATATTTGATGTTCAAACTGATCAGCTTCATTGATTTCGGTAAATATCTCTTATTGTGAATCTGATGCAGCAACACGTTTCACAGACTGAAAGATGTGGAACCTCCAAAAACACCTGTTTGAACATTCCACAGGTAAACAGGCTGATTGGTCACAGCTGAGAGGATCATGATTGGGTATGAAAGAGGCGTCCTGGAAAGGCTCAGTCGATCACAGAGGATTAAACCATAACATGATATGATTTCAGTCAAAATACAGACGATAACACTGAATTACTTTGGTTAAAGTTAGAAAAACAACTTGACTTTCTGATGCTGAGAAACTGAGTTCACACACTCAGTTCTGTATCCTGCACATTAGATATTTCACGAGTATTCTTGTCTAACAGCTTTCCTGACTGTCAATGGAGAGAGTGACAATAATACAATACTACAGCCAGCCAATCAGAGCACTGGCTCATAAATATATGAAAAGTTATTAATAGCACTCAGGGCTCGATTCATGAAATCTATACGTCTCTTTTTTAATATTTAATACCCGCTGAGTCGTGCTAAATATAAAACATGAACCGTGTTCGAGTCATCGAGGCAGAAGAAGCAGCGTGACAATAAAACAGACAGAGAGCCAGAAAACGTTCAAGCAGATTCAGAACGAGAAGATTTCCCTGAATCGAACACGACGTCTGATGTTCTCATCTTCGGCCCTCTGCTGTACTTCATGGGATTCAGAGAGAGACTGAATTTACTGAAAGTCTCTGTGTCAAAGGTGCAGCATCACCAAAACACCTGCAATTAGCGACCACTGTCATCATGTGATGTGTTTTTTGTCGGGAAATGTGGGGATTTTGAGGATCAGAGGAGGAATTTTTGTCTACATGTGATGGTTTTTTAGGTGGAAGTCAAACAGAAAACTTGGAAGATCAGTTTCACCAAGAATAAAACTTCTATGTAAATAGTTTAATTGCTAAATGTGAGAAATATCAACAAAATGTAACTAATACATTGACAATGAAAAGGAGTTTGGCTGCATCGGATGAGACTGATAACGGTGATGCTTCCTGTTCGCTGGATATCAGATTGACTGACCTGCAAAGGTCAAAATGAGTCTAACGACTGTTTTTTTTAATGAAAAGTGTCTGAATGTGGATTGTTGTCAAACTTCTGAGAACAAAAAAAACTAATGTTTGTTTTTCAACTTTGCACCAAATTTCCTGAAAATCTGTTTTTGCAGAAGAAACAAACAAACGAATTGGATCAACTACATAACTTCAATAAACCAGCTCATGAACGAATGAATAAACCAGACAAACGGTGCCAATACACCCGTGAGACTGAACCAGACTGTCCCCCCCGCAGACCCTCTCCTCCTGCCCTCTGACCTTTGTCGGCTCTCTGATAAGCGAGACGCAGCAGTGAGGTCGCTTCCTCTGCGAGCGAACACACGAGCTATTTGCTAATCAACAGAATGGAGTCGGCTAAGTAGACTAAGCTATTAATGGGATTACTGGACTATTTATAGGCTGGGGGGGGGGGGGGGCTGCTGCAGAGTAAGCTAAACATACCAGCACACAGATATATTCAAGCCTCTGAACCACCAGCTACTGTTCGGCTCGTCATTGTGCATCACAAAGGCTTCAGGAGCAGCAGCTCTGATTGGCCGTTCAGCTTAAAGGTGAGATTCTAAATTTCTCTTATTGTCAGCAATTAATTGATCCTACTAACGACAGCCTGATATTCTTTTTCTTCTGTGCCACAGCTCGACTGTCCTGCTGCAAATGTGGATTCATCCGCCGCTGAAAACAGTCCCACTGCTGGTTTTATGGCAATAAAATTATATGGTTTGTTAAATATGAACTATCCTTTAAAGTAAATGCAATAAAATGCTATTAATCAATATCATGGAAATACAAAAACAAACCAACAGACAGGAAGTTATAAAATCTCCATTTTTTATTTGGTTGAATTTCATAGTAACTCATTTACAGATCGTCCACAGGGAACCACGACGGTGAGAAAAACCTTCATCTACACCGATGAAACGTCTTCGTAAAGTTCTTCTAAAGTTCACGTTAATGCTTCATGTCACTCAACAGAAGTACAGCAACTTGGGCAGATTGTCCAACTGGTCAACTGAGCGCAACGGGAACACAGAAAAAATCATCCATCTGTTCCTGGAAGAATGTTAGCTGCATGCTAACTGTCTTAGCATATATTAGCATTAGGCTAACAGGTTAGCAGAGAGCATTCAAGCCAGTACTTCAGAGCAGACACAGAAATGATTTTAGAGTCTGCGCTCGTCATTTCAAACTCAAGCTGACCGCCAACTCTTCTACTGTTATTAAAGTCAAACGATGGTATTTCTATGCGACAAATAAAAAAAATCATAAAAATGTATGTACACTGTTAAAAGAGACATTAATTCATAAAACTTCCGTTAACAATAAGGAATTCTGTCCGTTATTCTTCTGTTTTATGAGTTATTTACAACAATTACAAAAATAATAAATAATGTCTTCTTTCCGTGCTCCACGGCCTCGTCGCGTTACGCTTCACTGATTGGATTTGAGAGGATCTGAAAAAAGACAAAAATAATTATTCCTGAAATGTTACGGGACGCTTTTCAAACGGCGGGTTTTGGCTGCTGATGGTCAAAAACTCGATGACGCGACGACCTTCGGGCTCGCAGACCGAATCCATCGAAGCCAAAGAAAAGCGATGGAGATGTTTGTCTGAGCTGGTTTGTAATTCACAAAATGACACAAAGAGTTTGGCTGCTGCTCCGACGTGGAGGTCGACTGCAGCTCACGGGTAATATTGAGGACTTTTAGCAGCTGAGAGACGAGTTTAACTGCGTGTGTGTCGCTTTTCAGCGGTGCATCTGAAGCCTTCACAGGCTATGACCTTTATTTATTGTGAGAAGAACAAAGTTCACTCTGCCACCACAGAGGGAGAACACTTCGCTTAAAAACTGCAAAAACGTACCAACAAATACTCCACAGTAGAATAACTCTCCACAGCACATCAACAAGTAAAGTAAACAATCTTAAAGGTTTGTTTAGCTTAGTTAAGCTTAGTTTAGCTTGAATAAATTGGATTTTAAGGAACAGGTCAACATTATGGGAAATACACTTTTCTGCTTTCTTGCTGAGACTAAGATGAGAATATCAACACTCCTCTCATGTCTGTACAGTCTGTATGAAGCTACAGCCAGCAGATGCTTAGCTTAGCTTAGCTTAGCTTAGCATAGAGACTGGAAACAGGGGGAAACAGCTAGCCTGGCTCTGTGTGAAGGTTAATCCTGCCAATTAACATGTTGTATCTCATTTAAATAAGACAAAAAACAAAACAAGCTGTGAGCTGTTACTACTGGCTCTGTGCTGGACTGTCTCTTAGCCGGGAACAGCGTCCAGGAAGAGAAAAAGCACATTTCCCACAGTGTCAAACTGTTCCTTTAGTAGTGTTTAATCACCCTGCGATGCAGATTTGGCTTCACCATATTAGACTGTAGCGTCAGCGTCCATCCCGTCACATCAGAGGACTCAGTTTGTAGATTTATGGTGCGTTTCAACAAACCAGAAATGCTGATAGTCAGGTGAGACGATGTTAAAGTGGCACAAATGCTCACAGGATTAATAATCATGTTCCAGACGTAAAGTGCGTTGAACCTCGAAGCACCTGTGATGTAAGCAACTAAACATGAAAACGTTGGAGGACAGTATGCGCCCACTCCAGTAAACATTACGTAACACTGTTCACGTGCTATCGACTGTTGGCAACAGTTTATTCCTTTGAACTCGTTAGATTTAATTCAAACTGAGGGGAAAACACGCCTGAACGCAGCCTGTCGCCGCTCTGAACAGCCTTATTTACACATCAGTCACCACAGAAGTCCGTTTAAATCCTGATGACAGCTGTCGTGACCTGTGGCAGTAACAGTTAACAACAATTAGTCAATTAATGGATCAAGTTAATTGATTAATCATTTCGTACGTTAAGCAAAAATGCAGAATATTCTCGAGTTCCAGTTTCTCAATGAACACTTGCTGCTTAAGGACAGAAAACTAAAAGTCTTTGCGTTCTGGACTGTTTGTTGGACAACTGAAGACATCACCTTGGGCTCTGGGAAACCGTGGCGGCCATTTTTCAGTGTTTTCTGGCATGAAGACGAAGTGATGAAGCGAGTAAATAACCGTTAGCTGCAACCTTGACGTCAACCATGAAGACAACTGGGTGACTGCTCCTGTGCATCAAACGAGAGTGAGTGACTTTCAGTACATGCTAAAACAACAACACTGATCCAGATTCACTAAAGGTTTGCACGGGGAAAAGCAAGAATAAATGACCCGACCAGCAAACGGGCGAACGGAGCCTCTTTTCCAGCTGTGGTCATGCACTCGCCAACAGCCGCAGAACACACGTGCACACGAGAGCCGTTTCGCTGGTCAAGGCACATCACTGTCACCATGGTGTCAGGGAGAGTGAAAAGAAGATTCATGGGGAAAAGATGCAGGACTTAACGGATCAGTCCTCCGGCTGAAGTAAGAGTGGCAGAAAGACTGTTTGCTCAGCGCTCCGTCAAACAGACAGAAACTAATTAGCATAGCATAACGTGGCTTCAGTGCAAAGTGAAAACGTCATCAGCAGATCGCCGTGCAGTGCAGTCTGAGTGAATCTGGACCTGAACTTATCAAGCAACCGTGACGTTGATGGTTTCTGTAGTTCTGGAGGTTTAGAGGTACGATTACAGATTTACAACCTGAACAGAGGCTTAAAGAAACAACAGAAGAACCAAATGGAACAGACCCGCTTCACAAGGTGCATAGACCCAAATGCATATTATACAAAGCACTGACAAGCTGAGCGGTGGCTTCCAGAGCAAACTGCATTTCAGGAGACTGTCGGCCTGGACCGGAGCACCGCGGGTCGGCAGGCTACATGGAGCTGTCGCCTTTGGTCTGACTGCAGCGCGAGAGGGATCAGAACGATGCAGATCGGACAAAACATAACTGAACAGTTATCGTCTGGTTTACACTTTAATGTAGCTTTTTTCCTTGTATGGCGTCTGTCATTGTCCATTCAGTCAACAGATTACGCTGCGGGTTGTTTTTTCTAGCAGAGGGCGGCGCACGATGACAGACAGGCTGGTGTGTGTGTGTGTGTGTGTGTAACCAGAGTCTGTACAGGCAGTTCTGTCATGTTTTGTGGTTTGGGGTGTGTACTGTATTCCAGTGCTGTACAGTGGGGGGGGGCATGCATCTGAAAAAACAAAAACAACGCATGCACGTTGGGGCAGGGAGCCTGGACTCTACTCCTGATCCATGCTCCGAATCTTCAGCTCCAGGTTTTGGCTCAGACATCAAACATCATCCGTCACGTCTGCTGCCACACATCTCCTCTTCGCTCTCCCTCCTTCGCTTTTATGTCTTTGTGTGGAAAGTAGAAGTGTCCCGATTGAAAGCTTTGCTGTGAAGTGACATGAAGGGGGGGGGGGCTCCACACCCACACCCACACCCACATCGTCGTGCTGCTGGCGTCTGATGATGGCATCCAGATCCGTACTGGAGTAATTTTACCAAAAACCCTCATTGGGTTTCTTTCCAGAACGAGTTAAAGGGGGAGAAATGTAAGAAAAGCAGTGCTCCTGCTGGTGACCTTCGGAGTCCAAGATGGAGGGAGACGGAGACAGAATAGAAAAGATAATTCCAGTCCTGCTCTGGACAGCAGATGAGGGATGACGATCATCGCTCCAGGCTGCGTTGGCCCTCGTATCACCCAGTGTTTGCCATCTTCCTGCCCAGTGTCACATCCTTACTGGTTGTGATGGTATGATAAGAACAGGTTAGTAAGGAGTCCAGGCATGCTGGATGACTGAGCTGCTCGCCCCGGCTAGGGCTAAAGTGAGGGGGCCTTTATTTTCAGTGAGGTGTCTTAGTGTTTTCAGAGCCCAGCTCGTAGATTAATTTGCATGAATTCTCCCCCATAAGTTGAGTTCGGGGGGGGGGGGGTGCAAGAGCCTCTAGTGCCCACTTCACAGGTGTCGTCCAGTGGGTAGATCAGGTAGGTTGGGGGGTCGGTGTGGAGGCGTGGGCCTGGGCTGGCTGGTGGCTTTGGGCTGGTTGATCTCTGCGTCGCTGGCAGCAGTCGAATGTGGCTGGATCGTATCAGGGGCTCGAGAGGCTGAAGAGGGACAAGAGTGGAGGTCAAAGAGACAGACTGAACTCAGCATGAAACGAACAAACGTGGAGCTTCTATCTGATGCTCTACCCTGCATGTGCACAAATAACAAACATCCATCCAATAATAACAATAATAAAATACCAGTCAGACTCTTTCCTACCTGCTTCTGCTAGTTGAGGCTCGTCCACGCTGTCACTTTCCTGTGGGAGGAGACAAAGACGCTCACGTCACCACAACATCAAACAGTTAGAGTTGGTCAAAATGCCTATTTTCATACAGCACCCACAGCGTTCAGGTCTTCAGCTGTAAACCAGCAGGAAACAGAGCAACGACAGTAAATAAACTCAATGATTAAATCACATGAAGTCTTGTGTTTGGTACATGTTAGTGGACATGCAGTGTGAGGAGCTTTGAAGACATGTCTGACAAACACAACAAAGATCTGATCACTGACGTGACACCACACGTTTCCTTCTTCAGTCTTCTGTCTCCACATGGTGAAAGCAAAGATTTTCCAGTCTGTCATCAACACGACATCCAGTACAAGCTGCACAATACAAAAGACTGAAGCTGCAGTCAGTAACTCAGCCATGCTTAATGTAACACTGACAGCAGCCATATGGACAGCACGAGACAACATGCACGCACAGGACGGCGACTGGGGCGGGAGACGTGTGGCGGCGGTCACTGGACAGCACGGGCGCTTTGTTACGGATGAGTGAAGCAGCAGCGATGAGCCACGAACAGCCAGCAACAACCAAGGATGAGGACAAAACGGATGGACGGACGATGAGACACAGAAATGAGACGAGGCGGCTCTTACGAGTCATTTTGACTCTGGTAAGGTCTCCCCGGGGTTTTCTTCCCCTGCTGGACTGGGCGGCGACTGGGGCTCAGCTGGAGGCATTGGCATCGGCATCGGCAGGGGGATGGGCTGACTCTGGCCTTCTGGGCTTTCTGGACCCACATTAGACGTGGGCTGGCCTATGATAACTGTGTAACCTGTTGGATTGGAGCATGAAAACACGAATCCTGCAGCGTGAGAGAGACGTTAAATTCACTGGTGAAGTCACAGGAAGCCCTTCTTCTTTTACTTTCTACAGCAGTTTTCCTGCAGACGCTGTTTGCACATTAATAGACTTCAAGCTGTTAATTAAAAGTTTCATAAGCATTGAAATGCGACAGCATGTGGAGCAACTGGCACAGAGAAAAACTGTTCTTCTGTTTCAGAATGAAGCACGTTTCTGTCTGGAGGACGGGAAAGTGATCGCAGTCAGCCATCATGTCTGCGCTCTGCCAAACTCACCTGTTCTGGTATGGCCATTAGCTTATGGGGGCTAATGTTTGCTAATATTAACGAACACTTACATATGCAGACTTGTACCTTTGTAGAATATGTAGATACTCGTGTTGAGGTAATAAAACTGCATCGTCATGGTCTGAATTTAGCCTCCTCGCTCTCTGCCCATGTTTCATGTGCATCACTGAGATCGACTCACAGATAAGTCGGCTGGATTACAGCCACAATGCTAAGCTAAGCATTGGAAAGCACAGCGAGCCATCGGCTCGGGAAGCTGTGCTGCTGAAGCTGCTGAGGCACAAACAGGTTATTTTAATGTTTCTCCTCCATGAAGGACAACCACAAAAAAGCCGTGACCGATGTGCAGGAATCCTGCTACGAGTCCAAAACGCCTCTGGCCTTTAACGCTGCCTCCAAGATTTGAGCACAGTCAGACACTGGACACGAAACACTGAAATGTCCAGTAACAAACTCTGACTGAGATGTAGGAATATGGAGGATCTCCAGGACTGAAACGTGTAACTTTCTCTCTTCACACTAAAGCTTCTGGTTACTTGATTGTAAAGAGATGAATGTGAAGTGTAAACGTGTGACCGTCTCTCACCTCCGTCCTGCTCTGCTTTGATTTGGGCCTCCAGGTCTTCAGGGTCCACGTACTGGTAGTTCTCGTCGTCGTCTGGTGGTTTACATTTGCCACAGCAGAAACAGCAGCAGCAGCAGCAGCAGCAGCAGGTGAACAGTGTACAGCACAGAACCAGACCCTGCAGGAAGGAACAAGCAAACGGTGCAACCTTCAAACCACGTTCAGCCAAATGACAGCAAACGGTCGATCGAACGGTCCTTCAAACCCTTCACCACAGTGACTTCAGACCAGCCCTCAGAATAATCACGTTTCAAGTCCACACAGAGTGAAAGCAAACCAAAGCACCAACCTTAAACCACCATTTGGACATGAGGAAGTAATATTTGACGCTCTCCTCTCCGAACTGTTCGGACACGTAAAGGCCCATGGAGCCATACTCGTCATAGATCTTCCTCTTGGTCTCGTCATTTAAAATAGAGTTGGCGTTGTTGATCTCCTTAAACTTCTCCGCCGCCTCCGGGTTGTCCGGGTTCTTGTCTGGGTGGTACTTCAATGCTAGCTTCCTGACAGGAGACAAGAGCACACGTGGAAATGAAATAACGCGAAGTGAAACAGAGGAAAATTAAGGAAAGGATTAAGAGAAGGGAGGAGGGCTCCGGCTGATCAAAGCCATTTTTACTGTCTATTAAAAGGATCGAGTATCAATCGATGGAGGTGTAAAGATGGCGTGCCCGGCCCGGCAGCGCTAACCAGACGACCAATAATGAAAATAACCATTATTTGCTTATTAGCATATGCTTTCGTGTCAGCTCGTCTTCGTCTCTGAACAGCTCCAATGATCTCACCACTTATGAGGGGGGATTTGCCGACACAATCAGGAGCAGGATTACACACATTAAAGCAAAGGATTAAGGAAATACCTAAAGTAATAATTACAACACGGCTAGCGTGGCTGCTCTGGAGAATCTAATCCTTTCTGAAGTGACAGCTGAGACGGCTTCATCGGACTAATGTCTCCCATTACTGGACGCTCAGACTGCTCACCTGTACGCCTTCTTGATGTCCTCAGGCGACGCTCCTTTCTCCAGGCCTAGCACCTTGTACACGCTCTCCCCAGCGGTGGACATCTTCCTTTGGGGACGGGAGGAGTTCGGTTCAGCCATGGCTCACCTCTGTCGCAGAGAGAAGATAAACAGAGTCAGAAGATGTCCTAAGATGATGAGTTTGATGTTATTAACTGCTGCTGAGGGCTGAGACATCCAGAGCTGCAGCCTCTCCACACAGCTCACCAGCCAGCCTGAAACGCCCTGTTTCAAGTTCCCAGCACTGCTGTTTACCAAAGGAGCAGCCGGGCTGGTGTATAACTGCTCAGCAGCTCCAGTCAGCAGGCATGACGGGCTTCAGAAATGTACACAGAGCTGCAGGGCTGAACGATGCATAAGAACTCAGGCTTTAAGCTCTAAAGTGCTCAGAAGACCAAAGACATCAAGCAACACCTGCTGGAAATGAAACGATCTGGAAACTTTGCTTCTGCAGTAGCAAAATATGGACAGCAACAAGAAAATAAAGCGCTAAAACAGAGCAAGTCTGTTAATACAAACACAACAAGCTACTCGGACGAGGTTAACATTGTCCCGTCTGGTCTTGTGTAAACCAGATATTACACGTTATTAAATAAGACACTGATCATAAAATGCAGTGTTTTGTACTATTGCACATTAGAAAATCTATACATGCACAGTAAAATATGGATATAATGGACATCAGCAAATGTTAAACATAAATAAGGCAGTAAATCAAGTGAGTCACTGGTTCTTTGAGATGCTTTTGAAATTATGACGAACAACCACGATAAGAAGCAAAGACCCAGAGACGTGTCTATGAGCCATGAGGAGGACTTCCTCCTCTTCCTCCCCCTGTTAACAAAGAGCAGGATTACCACGTTAATTCCCATATAAACCAGTCACTCTGGATTTGTGGAGGGGGGGCTTCTCGTGAGCTTACAGTGCTGAGTGAACAGCATCATGAGAAGATTTTCATCAGCACAAGAGATTCTCCTTCCTGAGAAGTGAGCGGTGTCCTCCGTGCAGAAATCTTTATTACAGATAAAATCATCAGGGACATTAATGCTGCAGCTGAGAGATAAAATATTTATTATTGCACTTCATTATGTTGTTGTTAGTTGACAGGTAGTCTGACAGTGACGGTCAGCACTGATGGAAGCTGCTGCTTCTCACTCTTTGATTCAGTTTTTTAATTAAAACCAGAGCAGCCTTGACTGAGCAGATGATTTTTTCCATTGATTTATTAATAATTCACTCATTTAATGTCAAAACAAGTCCATCAATACAAAACTCAAACGTGTCTGTGATCCAAACGAGAGAAAAGCTGCAAATATTTAAGTTAAACAGTTAATCAATTAGTCATTTAGGCTGATTCGGGGGATGGTCCCACACACGTGATGCAGCTGCACTGACTTTAATTAGGGAGGGTTTAAACAGCTGGAGAGGGACGAGGAGAGAGATGCCGGAGGACAGACGTGAGAAGACAACATGCTTTTAGTCTGTCAGCAGGTAGAATAAGAGGCAGATCTCAGCTGATCTGCTTACAGTGAAATTAGATGGCAGTTCTCAGAAATCAAACACACAATCTCCATCCTTTGTGTTCACCCCTGATCTGCGAGCAAAAAGAAGAGTTCATGGTTCCAAGAGTTCAGCGCATCACACCGACCTCCTAGATTTACCAAGACCGGACCAGACTTGCTGGACAATAAAAACAAAAAGGACGACTGTGTGGGATTCAGAGGCTTCAAGTGTGACGTTGCAGACTGCAATCAACTGAACACCCCTCGCCTCACCCTCCCCTTCCAAGTGTGCAGGAGAAAGCCACTAAAAACGCGATAAAAAGGCCCTCTCTGGAGTTTGGTTTGTCCGTTCTGGGCTACTGTACAAACACGGCAGTGCAACATGGTGGACCCCATGAAAGAGGACCCAAAGAACCAGGGGACAAAAGCACAGATTCTTATTTCCAGGTGACTGAAAACATGACTATGAATATTATTTTCCACGTCTGCTGACAGATTTGCTTAAATCCTGCACACTGCACCTTTAATTACACCCATAATCACCACTGTTTCATAACTACAGGCGATGACTTACAGTGTGGGTCAATAGCTTGGAATTGGTGCTGCGCAATTACAATATACAGAGGGATTTCTATTGAACTACTGCACGCGCACACACACACACACACACACACACACACACACACACACTCTCTTACTCAGCCATACAAATAATGCTGTGCGGGTCGTTGACTAAAGAAGATTACAGTTTGCTGATCTCACAGATTACTTGTTCGAGTCCATGTCAGAGAGGGCCAATGTCCTGGTCAGAGTCTGGCTAGACAGCCCAGCCCAGCACACACACACACACACACACACACACACACACACACACACACACACACACACACACACACACACACACACACACACACACACACCGTGACAAACTCAACTGAAAGTGTCCACAGATCTTTATTTCTGTGTCTGATGCATCATGGGAGGGAGCGCACACACACAGAGGGAGTTAAAGAGGATGCTAACGTTCTGTACAGCAGGCTGAACCGCCGCCTCCACGAGGGAAAAAATCTGTGAAAGTGAAGCAATAGTAACACAACAGCCTTATTTTCTGGCATATGGCAGCTAATTTGCTTTGGATTTGTTTTGTTATTGCAAAGTGAGCAGATTTGCATGAGATTAAAAACGTTGCAGTTATTACAAATCACACAGCGGCTAACGGTGGAGCAGCGCGAGCAGGGCCTCTGTCATCCCAGCTGACCATCGGAAAGACGTCTGCTCTCCGTGTCAAACAGTAAACTCAGAGAGAAGAGCCGGTGGATCCACGGCGGTCCCCACGGCGAAGGGTTGTCGGGGGGTACAGGAAGGACAAAGGAAAGACTACAGAAAGGTTCATGATGGTACAGACTGATCCAGACACGCTGTGACAGAACAGTGGTACATCTTGTTTGTCAGATTTCCCTGTAAAACACTGAACTTTATTATCTTCTGAGGCCAGTTACAGCTCGTTCAATGACGGCAAGCCGAGCGGCCGCCCACAGGTGGCGCGTCGCTCCATTCAAATCCCGATTATTTACAGTTTGCTATAATAAGATTGCCGTCCTGAGGGCATCTTTTGGGGGAAACTCTGCTGCGTGCAGTGAACGTCGTGCTCATATCGCTCAATATCTCTCAAAAGGTGGACGACATGCAGCCCGACGTTCCTGCAAAATAGCTTCTGGATACTCAGATATACTCTGTAGATGCTACATACCGTTTCATCACAAGACAGACTGTCCAATATGATGTATGTATGTACAACATAAATGACTAATACACAGGCCTGACCGGGTGAAACCTTCCTTTCATGCTTCTCAAAAAGGTGGGAATAGTTGAGTGCAGTACAAGTACAAGCCGACCACCAGAGCGAGAATGTATGTATGAGAATATAGAGGCAGACAGATGAATTAGTCCAAATCCAGATTGAAAGTTTTGTTTTTAATGAGAAAAGGCCCAGAATCAAGTTCTCGTGCTGCTTCAGTGAAACAGAAACCAGATTTGCTTCTGTTAGCTGTCATCCGATTAGAGAGCCTCCTGTTGTGAAAACAGACCGTAAGCTTTACACCGCTGACATGTGTTTGGAATCAGAAAAGATGGAGTGCAAGTCACTTTTTTTGGATAACGGTTTGCAAAATGGCTTCAAATGTCAATATCAACTGTGGGGGATGGACAAAATATCAATACTGTTACTTCCTCTTGTGATTCGAATCGACACCAAATGTCAGTGTTATCATTAAAACATGCAGCCGCTCTAAACCCTGGAATCATTTGCCTTTTTAGCGTTTAGCGTTCCTTCAGACGCTGTGATGCATCGTGGATGATTGAATGCATGAAGTATCGCAGAATCGCTGTATCGTGACAGTTTTGTGTCGTACCTAATTTACTTAAGAATGACGCTGCTGCTCTGGCAAACATGCAGTGATATTAAGCTGCATACAACAAAAAAAAGTTAAGAATAAATAGGGAAGTGAAAAGAGGCTGAATGAGTTTTTCGTATATAATGTAAAAGTGAGATGTGAGAGGTAACAGACAGCACAGCTGGGGGAATATTACAGATTGCACAGCAGAACGTGTTCGTCACTGCACCATAATTGGGGCATAAAGTTAGTTGACAGACTGTGTAAGAAGAGATTCCATCCAGAAATTATCGATGCATCCACTTGATTTTGATGACCACTTAACTCAAAAACACTGGAGATGATCAAACATTTGATGCTTCCAGCTCCTCAAGAGTGACAATCAGCCGCTTTTCCTTTGTTATTTCACATATATTACATGTTTGAGCCTTAGCAGAAGCTGTGACAGCATCATTTCAATGAGCATCTGCGTGTTCTGGACATCAACAGCACCAGAGTCTTGCATGAAGTGCACGTGACAAAACGAGAACCTGCTCAGGATGTTGATCAGAATAAACCCTGCGAAGATGTCGCCACAAAGACCTTTATTTTGTGAACGATGGAGACGCTGCAGGCCCAGATGGCACGCCCGCTGAAGCCAAGAAAGCTGATGTAAATACTCCAAACTCTCCAAACATGCTGCACAAACCACCGGGCAGCCTGGCAGGAGGAGCAGGTCCATGGAAGAGGCCTTAACACACTTGCTTTCCTCATAAACCTTCAAGACCACCGGGCTCCTGCACCGATCAAAGTGCCACCCTGCAGCTCACACTGGAGCCATCGATCGAGTATCAGCCGGGCTGTTAGGTTAATTAGCTAACTGCAGTCGCTGTGGTGCAGACTATAAAAACAGCCCTGACTGCACGCATGCAAATGGCTCTCATTTATCACGCTAACGAGGCCGAGGGTATGAAAATGAACCATAACACAACAGCAGTCCAGTACAGCCACTAAAACTAGAGACAGAGACACACTGAGTCTTTTGTCTTCCTCTCCAAACAGCTGACTGGGACTCTTTTGTACTCCAAGTTCTATGAAGTGCAGATATTAATCTAACTTTAGCCACTATGCAGCGTGCTTTTCAGCTGAAGGGCCGTCAGCTGACAGACAAAAGGAGGAAATGAGGCTATCAGAGTATCTGTTTGCATGTGTTTAAGGTTAGATTGAAAACTTGAGACCGTGCTAGTCGTTGATAAGAAACAGAGAGAGGCTTGCAGCAGTAAAACTGATATGGAAACTGGTGTTTTACATATTCTGAATTAATCATTATTTAGTTGTTTTGTAGTTTGATAAAAATGTAAAAGTATGTCACTTAAACATCAAGCTTGCTCAATCACTGATACAGCTAATGTGACGAAGAGAAACATCTCAAAAATCCCACTGAAAGCACAGAAAAACAGCAGAAGCAACGAGAAGATTAGTCACAAACAGACGCTCAGCGGGACTGACTCAAACACGTTCAGCCAGATATTTGTTCAGTCTCACACTGAACGACTGCGACAAAACCGTCTTCTGAGATGTTTAGCCAGTTTATCAGAATCAGAAAGACCCATATATATCAACAAATCTGCACACAAAGCCACTTAATCTACTGTTCAGGTCCATTTTTAGACACTTAAATCATCATTTTCAAAAGGCTATTATTATAACAGAACATTAAACTCTAAAGACATCAAAGTCCTATTTTGTGCCGGTTCAACGAGGCATTTTTACTGCTGGAGGCAGAGGTGCTTGTCAGAAATCCACAAATTAGAAAAATCATGCCAAGACAAAGAGCAACAACTCCCACGAAAAGTCTCTCAGTGACGACTGAAGATAGACTGTTCATCTTAAAATAGCTCTCTCCCCTTTATTGTTAAAAATAACAAAGCTTTTCTAAGGTGGGCGACATGTTAACTGTGTAATCACAGCTGCCGAGGCCAAGCAGCCCAAAGCTCCTACAAAACAGATCAGCCAGACAGTTTAACAATAGAAATGACTGTGAAATACACAGGTTTGAGTGGGTACTGCCCCCCTTTAAGGTTTCTTACAAAGGTGGGAACAGCTGGGTGAGACGAGACCAACACAAGTCAAATCTACAAGATCGAACTAAGCCAAAAAATTACTGTAGATATTTCAGTGTGCACTTTCTATAAGCCAATAATTAAGGATTAACTGCAGCACAGCAATGCAAAACATATGTTTGACGTCATTTAGAGTCTCATTTAAAATCATCAGACCTGCTAAATATTACTTTTTATAACAGGATTAAGAGGTTGCACCAGTTTATCACCCTTTGCTGCTTGTTAAGAAACTATAAGAAATAACATCTGCATTTTTACATACAGGCATGGATAACACAGTATGATGGAGGCAGGCTTCACCCTCAGGAAGTGTCTCCAGCAGACTCTGACCAAGGCTCTGCCTGCAATGCTGCGTTTGCTTATGGTCAGTAAAAAGTGAGAAATGCCACCTTAAAATGAAATGTGAAGCCGCTGACTGTGTGGGCACATCATAAATGTGAATTAGATTTATATGGTGCAATCTATGGGCGAGGCAAGTTCAGGTCAGAAGCTGGAGTTTGCAAAAGTTCTGACTTGCAGCAGGTTAACAGTGTCATTTATAAGCAAACTGATCTGAGAAGAAGAGGAGGCAGCACAGAGAGGAAGGTGCGTCCTGGGAGACCGGATTCAGGGCAAGAAAAACTCCATTTGCATAATTAGGTCATTAAATCAGGCGTGAATGTACACAAACTACAGATGCTCGCTAGTTTTAGGCTGCGACGCGTGTCTCCGTATTAAATACTCACAGAAGTTAACAGACGGGTGATTTAACGATGCTCTGATCGAACAGACACGTCGGTCTGGGATAAAAACCGGCTGGTTTTGGGGATAATGGTCCGGTATGACGGAGGAAGGAATGCCGCGTGATAGTCGTCTGTTTGTCCTTGTGGAGCCCTAATCCTTTGCTAATCTCCCTGCACATGGAGAAATACTTTCTATTTTACATGAATTTTTGGTTATTCATAAATAATCATTTTAACGGTTTCACTGAAGGACTCGTGTTTCGTCTCGTTCTGTCAAGTTCCTTCTCTCCGGGTTTCTTACTGTAATTATTCACAGAAACGGATAACGGTAAACAGGTAACGTCACCTAGCCGTTAGCTAACCTAACTGCTAGACCATACAGGTGACACCTGACCACTAAATTTATTTTATCCAAGTCAAGACTTCAGGAATAAAAGTATAAAAATGTCACTGGCCCGTTTTATTGAACTACCTGCTAGCCCGTAGTAGCCCCGATACCACTGAAGCGTTAAGACAAAGATAAACCAAACTGCATTTGAAAATCTATCAATTTAATGTATCATAACTTGCATGTGCAACGCGCAAATTTTAAAATTCGACTTAAGGGAGTCCGTGCATATGCTACGATTCAGCGCAAACCAAACACATGCATGCGTTTTATATTCCCACAGATGTCCAAATCCTTCCAAGCAGTGGTCTATAACCGTTTGCTGCCACCGCCCTCCAATTTTGTACTGTTAAACTTATGAAAATGGCTTTATACGGCATATTATCAATTGTCAGATATCAAAACGTATATTAACGTTTCATAAAATGTTTTGAATAATTTTACAGTCTCTCGGTAATAAAGTTGTAGTACCTTTGTTGTCAAGCAAGTCAACCTTAAACTGACAGATTTTTGAATGGAGTTCGGCGAACGTCACCGTGACAGCCATACACTGTTAGCTAACATCATGCTAACTGATGTGGTACTGCGGAAATGTCTTACCTTGTGCAAACTGAACACTGTATATCTCGCTGTAAGGTTTGGTGGATCATAGAGGCATCCGGTTTAATGTCTTAACTCTCAATTTAAGGGCTCATATTAGCCCGGTAACAGAGAAGTAAAAGCCTGCCCGCCTGCCGTGGCCGCCGGGTCGCTTCTTCGTGTATAACTCAGCCTGCCACAGGAGGACCTGCGCGGTGATTGGCTGATTCCTCCTTCCAGGAAATGAAAGAGGAGGGGATGTTGCTTTCAAGGTTTCGTCCAAAATCCACCTTTTAAGCGCTTAAGCTAATATTAAAACCAGATGATTTTTTTATTTCACAAATTACTCATCACAGAGCTGATATGCAGCAGCTGAAGAATAAAGAGAAATAAAACAGCACTTTTAATAACAGTTTTAAGTTAATTATTCACCAAAACGCATGTCTCTCAGTACTTTCAGGAGGAAATTAGTCTGTGTATGTGAGAGTGAACAAAGAATGAAACAATTCCTCAGATTATGTCAATAGGATGTAAGACAATAACATGAAAGTAGAGGGAATTCAGAGCCATGAGGTGTGTCCAGTCTGGCCTTTAAACACCTCAGCAGCTCCAGTGTCATTCAGCAGCCCAACTTCATATCTATTTCTTGAAATTTCATCTCATTTTGCTTTGGTATTTAAAACATTGCTGAGTCATTCATGCACACCTCTGAATTGATTTGAATGTGGATTTTTCTGGCAGTTACTGAACGCAGCATTTAGTGTAACCCCACTTTTCTTTTTAAACCATCACGTGCTTTCACTGCTTCTCTTCTGTTCCTAATCATAAATATCAAATTAGATTTTATCATTTCATCAAATTATTTTCAAATTTTGTTAAAAACACTGTTTTGTTCAGTATGATGAGATTTTATTTTAGGTAAATACAAACGGTCCGATAATCAACAGCTTTGTGGAGACAGTGATGCCATTTTCCCCCACTTTTTATTTTTGTTCATTTATTTAATTTGCTGTCACATGAGCACTTTCCAGTTTTCTGTTTTCTTTTTAAATACTTGTCAGATTAAACTCTGACATCCAGAATAGCAGTGAGTAGACAGCAGCACTTGTAACCATAAAATCTGTCCCTAAAAAGATGCAGCTGGTGGATGTGGATGGTTATGACCTTTTTTTGTCTTTTGAACAAGTATTTTTACAATTTGAATTAACATGAGACGTATTCATGTTCATTATGACTCAAGTGTTACACTATTACTGCATGACACCTGAACAACCTGGACGTCCAGTCTGGACACAAGAAGGGGACGTCACATTTCTCATGTGGTGTTGCTTCGTGTAGAATAACGACAAAATCAGCTGCAAAACTTTTTTTATTATTATTTATTTCTCGTTATAATACAAAGTCATTCACCAACACTGAAATGACATTAATCCCATCTGCATAAAAAAGAAAGTTTGCTCCTAAACTGCTATAGTGTAAGAAATCACAGACAGTTTCAGCAATTAGCCCAAAACCATCAAAGACCATGAAAGCAGCGATCTGTTAGCGTCACATGTTTAAACAGTGTTACAGGAGACAGCTGGTCTAAATGTAAGTGAAACCATTGTTGGTCAGAACAGATCACCTAATAACCTTAACCTTTGTCCCATTTCGTATCCTCACTGGTCCCTTTAAATTCACCGACTCTTGAGTAGATGAGCAAACAGCCGTGCAGCCACAGAGTGACGCTTATTTCATTAATATCACAAACCTCTAATGCCCACCTCCCTGTTTTTACTGAACTACTGTTCGCCATCACAGTCCAGCAAAAACAAAATCTCATTGGTCCAAACACCTAAATCTACATTATTATTTAGTTAAGAAGCAGTTTTATGGAAAATGTGCGTTTAAGACAAAAAACAATTCAGTTTATGGAATGAAACCTGGTAATTACACAAGTCACAAGTCTGTCAAACTGAAGAAAAGCAGCATATTTTATAAACTAGGAGGAGGAAAGAAAACGCTGGCTGCTAACACTTATTACTCTGAAGGTTTGACAGTCTGTGCTACAAACAGGCAGCACATGATCTATCTGCCCACTACGGTGGCCAGCAGGGCCATTCGGATGTACATGCCGTTCTCTGCCTGACGGAAATACGCCGCCCTCGGGTCGGTGTCCACCTCCACACTGAGAGAAGAATACAAAGGAAACAAGAGAAAGTGAAACAGAGGGTAAGTTTCAGCTCATGTATGATGCACATGACTGCAGTGCTGCACAGAGTCTGTTCTCTCTGGTCACGTAGCACCATCTCAAAAACATGTGCGTCGTTATTCTGTAAAGACAGTCAGACAAACTTTATCTTTTTTGGTGCATTCAGGTGCTCATAGGACACATCTGAGACGGTGAGAGGCCACGAAGTTTCAGCTGATTCTGCGTCTGATGGTGCTGACGGGATCTTACCTGATTTCATTGACTCGGGGCAGAGGATGCATCACCACCATCTTCTTTTTGGCGACGGTCATGATGTGAGGGGTGAGGATGAACTGGCCAAAACACTGAGAGAGAAAAAAACAGATTCATGGTTACATACGCAAGTTTCTGCTTCTATATTCAGAAAAAAACGTCACAGTAAGAAAATAATTTTAATATAAGAATGAACAAAGCAAGACACAAATGTGTCAATATATATATACATACATTTAACGTTTCTGTTTAAAGTTTCATGATTTGTGATCGATTTATTTACAGGCATTCAATTAGATATTTATCTATTTGAGCATCTTATTGTATAATTATGTTTTTGTTGAGCATTAAATTCCCTAATTATTAATTAATTCAAGGATTTCATTCATATGTGGGAGTGAAAGCAGTGGATGCGATCAAACAGAGTTCACTCACAGCTTTGTACTCGTCCTCGGACGCGAACCTCTCCTTCTGGATCCTCGTCATGTAGAGGACGTCGGTCTCAGGCAGCGCTTCCTCGATACTGTCAAACTCCTCCTGCAAGCAAAAACAACCTGATTTAGTCTGAGAAAATAGCGTTTCCTGTTATTCAGGTTTGTCTGCATCTGTCGCACGACTGAACCTGTTTGATGCCCTTCGAGGCCACGTAGCTGATGATCTCTGCCGGCATGTGGAGGTTCTTGGGAGCCACGTAGCGCAGCGTGATGCGGTACTGGGTCAGCAGTTTGGCGAGGGAATGAACCGTACGGCCGTGTTTCAGATCCCCAACCATGGTTACCTGACAGGAAACATACGAAAACGTGAGATGGAAGAAATCTAAAGTAAATGAAGGACAGCTCGTTTCGTCCCCCACCGTCATGCCGTTGACCGTCCCCAGCTCCTCTCTGATGGTGAAGACGTCCAGCAGCGCCTGGGTTGGATGCTCCCCCACGCCGTCTCCAGCATTGATCACAGGCTTACGACAATGACGTGAAGCACTCTGAACACCACCGAGGGAGACACAGAAGACAAACACGTCAAAAATACTCTAAACACAAGAGTTTCACTGAGGCGATGTGTAACATTACACACAGTATCGGTTCAAATTACTGTAACTTGAGAGTATATTTATATTCATATTAAAGCCACCGGGTCGGCACCATGTGTCCGTTTTGATAACACCACTAGGGGGCGCCAAAGAGTTTAACAAATTCAACTAGAAGCCAGTACGAGCACTGCAGCGTTATCAGGCCCTTTTACTTTAGAAACACCTCCACAGAGGGGCTCTGGAGACCCACCTCTACAGCTCCAGGTGTCGGGTGTCGCAGCACCAGGACGTCGGTGTAGCAGCTCATGGTCTGGACCGAGTCGACCAGAGATTCTCCTTTTTGTGTCGAGGAGGTGGATTCGCTGAAGTTCACGACTGAGCCGCCCAGACGCTGCATGGCCGCCGCGAAGGAGCTACTGGTGCGAGTGCTGACCTCGTAGAACATGGACGCCATCACTTTACCCTGGATGGCAAAAAAGAGATTCTGAGCAGGCTCGACAAAGACAAGTTCTAAACTGCTTTCAGACAGGAGATATTTAAACTGAGGTGGTTTGTGTCCCTAAAACCAGACAGGTGTTTAACGTGCAGTAAATACTCTGGTAACCAGGTGGAGACGTCAGCGTCCAGGACGTACCTTCAGGATGTCTAAGCTTCGCTCCTTCTGAACCATCAACCGCAAAGTGTGGGCGACGTTAAAAAGGTGTGAGATCTGAAACAAACCACGAAAAAACCCAAAATGATGAGCATCAAAATGAGGTCCGGACGGTGTTTCGGCTGCTAACACAAGGCAGCGGCTCGTCCAGTGTGAGTGATGTACCTGCTCTTTGCTGAACTGCCTGACAGACAGGATGTGCTGGCCCACCAGCGGGTGCAGCAGAGGCGAGGTCTGGAAGTGGGACGCCGGTCCAGCAGGTGTGAGTCCTGATCCAGACTGAGGGGACAGCAGCCTGGACAGAGGAGGGGGGTGGCTGTAACCATCACCGGCGGCAGTGGCGGTGGCGGCGGCGGCTGGAGGGAGTGCAACCATCTCTGCAAAGAGCAAAGTGACACAATGCACAAATTATGCTTTGTTTCCTCACGATACTGCATCTATCTCTCCCACTGCATTATGGGATTTGTAGTACCTGGTGGTAGTCCGGGATCAGAGGAGCGGTGGATGCGAGGTGGCAGCAGGTAGCGGCTTTCTCCCGCCGATCGTCGCGGGCTGGGTGCTCGGGTTCGGATCAAGCCTTCTCGTGGAGGAGTCGGACGCGGGTGCTCCGGAGTCTGAACCAGAGGAAAAACACAATCAATCACACAGTGAACACAAACAACATCCACGTTTTGTGTCAGTGTTCGGTCCACTTTGAATACCCTGGGACTTTCTTTAACAGGCTCAGGAGGAAGGATCGAAGCAGTGGGCCAGGTCTTCACATCTTCACCATAACCTGGAGGCACCAACACCTGAGAGAGAGACCAAGAAACGAAGCTTTAAAACATCGAATGTGTCTGCGTGTGGGAGTATTAGTTGGAACTGGAAAGCAGGGACAGGAAGTGAACGACACAATAAATGAAGTAAAAACTCCATCCCAGTGATGAATATTCATTGTGACTCATAAAGCTGGAGTTTAACAGCACTGACCTGGCCGTCGATGTAGGCCACCTCTCCACGCAGAACCACCCGGCGGACTTTTCCCTTCACCTTCATACCCTGGAAAGGCGTCCACTTTGACTTGGTGAACTGCATGGCCTGAGGAATGACCCACTCCTGCTCCAGGTCCACCTGAAAGACACAGACAGACACACAGACAGAGACGTGGTTTTAGCATAAAATGCAGCACAGCAATCTAGACTGTCGTGTAATAAATAGACGAGTATCCGTCAGCGTGTAAAAATCACGCTCCTGTTTGTGTTTACCTCCACGTAAGTGTTCTCCTGGACGGGCAGGTTGAAGATCCTGCGTGGGTTGTCATAAAGACGCCTGACGATATCATCCAGAGTAAGAAGTCCATCGCTGACGGCGGTCAGCAGCAGCGGCAGCATCGTTTCCAGGCCGGGGTAACCTGGAGGAGGATGGTCGCCGTTCTTCTCCTCCACAGAGTGAGGAGCTAAAGACAAGACAGAACATTTCAGAGGTGAAACACTTCGACCAACAGAAGAAAAACGGGACGGTTTCTGTGCGGCTGCTGACCGTGGTCTGTGGCGAAGCAGTCAATGATGTCCAGGTTCTCCCACAGAGCCTCCATGTCCTCTCGCGTTCCCAGCATGGGTCGGACCTGTGCTCGCCCACCGCCGATCTCCGCCACGTTGTCCTCGCACAGGAAGAGGTGATGAGGCGCCACCTCGCACGTGACCTGGATGCCCTTCTGCTTCGCCGCCCGGATGATGTGGATCTGAAAAAGAGGAAGTCAGAAGTTTAATGATACTGAGAAGCGAAAACGAAAACCTGATCTCGCTTCACATCTCTGCATTTTCTATAACATGCATAAAAAAGTGTAAGATGAAAGAAGAAGCCGTGTTTTACCTCCTCCTTCTTGGCCACGTGGCAGATGTGGACCGGCCGCTGGTAGAGCTGCGCCACCATGAGGATGGCCGCCACCGTCTGCTTCTCGGCGTGAGCGACGATGGGCATCTGCTTGGGCCACTTCTCAAAGTGCTTCGTACAGAACCGACAGACAGAGTTCAGCTTTCAGTTTGCAGGCTGGAGGAGTAAAGAGTGTGAAAATACACCGTGACTCAGCCCACCTCCATCCACAGAGACACGTTGTCCATCTTCAGGGTGGAGTACGTGTCGTTCAGGTACATCTTCAGGCCGACAGCCTGGCCGGCGATGGACGGCAGGACGGCGGCGTTGTCTGAAGCAGCGCCCACATACAGGGCGTAGTCACACCGGCAGCCCGCTTTGGCCAGCTGACGATACGACGTAACACAGATTTATTTACTTCATTTGACTTCAGTTAACAGTGATTGAACATTTGAAGAACGACAAGCAAACAGCTGTTAGAAACTGTGTCACCAGTTAAAGTCATCCGTTCCGCCCTCCTGCTCACAGGCCCGGACAAACGGGACCTTACCTTCTGCACCAGGGCCAGAGTGCTGTGGTCGGTGATGGCGGGGGACGTGTTGGGCATCGCACACACCATGGTCACACCTCCTGCCAGAGCAGCTGCCGTACCGGAGGAGAAGTCCTCCTTATGTGTGGCTCCAGGCTCCCGCAGGTGAACATGAACATCGATCAGACCTGAGAATCAATCACAAAGATTTGACCACACGAGGTCTCGTCCTGGTTTGGATCATATGTGGGATTAAACTGTTACTTAAACATCTGTGGACGTAGAATATGACACGCAAAACAGACAGTAGATACTCAAAATGTCTGTGGGGAAAGAAACTCTTAGCATGAAGCTAAGCGTCTGTCCAGTCCTGTGCATTTGTGTTAGAATGATGGAGAGAAAAAGTCTTTATTTGAAAGGTTGCAAAGCGTCCACCATCAGTCAGAATGGACAGACACGTCAGGCAGTGACTCACCCGGCAGACGGACCAGAGTCTGGGACGTCATGCTGTCGATGTGAGTCTTCACCGGTGGAGTCCTGCCGATCTGACGCAGAGCCTGAAAACATCCGTTCAGATTATTTATGTTCGGTGAAAAACTAAAATCTTTCCCATCAGTGAGATGAAAAGTCTAAAACCTGGACGAAGAGCTTGGTGCACTTGATGTCGATGATGAGCGGGACGGAGTAGTCGACCGCCATGCGTCTCGTCCTGTAGCCTTTGGTGACGAAGGAGGACAGCCGGCGACCGCCGCTGTTCCTCATGGAGAGGTTGATGACCAGATCGAAGTGGTTTTCCTCCAAGTAGTTCATGATGCTGCGCTGCTTCTCTTTGGTGGGACACTCGCTGTCGTCCTCCTCAAATGGCCAGTCCACCGCGGTCACCTGACACAGGAAGCGGAAAACGAGACGACGTTTTCGACGGCGGCGGCGATATTTCTGACGCTCGTCAGTCATTTATCTTTATGTACCTGATTGATCATCTGACGTATGAACATACTTCTCTGCTTGAGGCTGCTGGTGTGATGAAATAAAAGAAAGTCTTTTTCAGTTACCTTGACTCCATGCTCGGTGTAGAAGTCTGCAGTCCCCAGGCTGGCGTACAGGTCGTAACCCAGAGACTCCAGAGCCTGCACGGTGGGCAGCAGCTCACTCTTGTTCTGTAAACACAGTGATCAATAAGATCTGATTAACACAATCAGCCGACAATAGTTCAGGAGTGATCAGCACCAGAAATGTTTCAATTGGCCTCCCTTCATTATGTTCGTTCCACCTTAAGAACACGGTCTCTTCACTTTTTTAAATTATCACAATAAAGAGAAATAATCACTTAACTGCTTTCTGAAAAGTCTGATTTATCCTCTAGTAACAAATGTAAACAGTTACGTATGAAACCTTAAACTACCAGGAACAGACTTCATTAATGCTGACGTCATCATGTCCTGCAGGTACCTTGTAGCTGCCGATGGACAGCAGGATGTTCTTTCTGGGGATCTTGAAGCCTGTGGACAGCATGGCTTTGAGGTAAGCTTCGTATCTGTTCTCCCCAAAACAGGCCACTTCACCGGTGCTGGTCATCTCCACCCCGAGCACCACGTCGGCGCCGGCCAGCCGAGAGAAGGAGAACTGAGGAACCTGGAGGACGTGAGGACGACACGACAGGCAGGGAGGCGACATGATGACTGATGGGTAACAGAGGCTGCAGTACAGACTTATGAGTTCAGTTGACTTTGCTTACCTTGACTCCCACAATCCCTTTTCCTCTCATCAGGCCCACGGGCTCCACGTCCTCCCCCATGATGGCCTGAGTTGCGAGGGCAACGAGGTCCACACCGAGAGTCTTGGATATGAAGGGGAAGGAGCGGGAGACTCGGACGTTGCACTCGATCACCTTCAGTTGGTCATCCTGGCAGAAAAAGCACAGCGTTAGATGGTCCAGCCTCTGATCCACTTCAGCCCGGCACAGCCTCCAGATCGACCCCCACCTTGGCAATCAGCTGCAGGTTGAACGGTCCGGTGACCTGCAGCTCCTGGCCGATGGCGTGGACGATCATCTTGATCCTCTCCATCGTCTTCTGATTGAGATCTTGAGGCGGCGTCACCAGCGTGGCATCGCCGGAGTGAACGCCGGCGTTCTCCACGTGCTCGGAGATCGCGATGGCCATCACGACCCCGTCACAGGCTACGGCGTCCACGTCTATTTCCTGGAAAGTAAACACACAGATCATTAAGTACAACAAATTCTCATGAAATTACAGTCTTTAAGTGATTCTGTCACTCCTTTTCTCACCTTGGCCTCCTGTATGAATTTGGAGATGACAACCGGGTGCTCCTTGGACACAGCCACGGCGTTGGTGAGGTATTTCTCCAGGTCGCGGTCACTGTAGGCGACGTTCATGGCCGCCCCGCTGAGAACATAGGAAGGACGAACCAGGCAGGGATAACCCACCGTCTCACAGAACTTCACGGCAGACTGGACAGAGGTGGGAAGAAACAGGAAACAGATGTAAAGACTTCCTGAATTCAAACGCAGAAAAAGACTCAAAAATACAAAAACCATAAACTCCATTAGAAAGACAGTGTCTTTGTCGGCTGTACCTCAGTGTCAGAGAGCTCCTTCCACTGCGGCTGGCTGATCCCGATGGTGTCCAGCATCCGGGAGAACTTGAACCTGTTCTCGGCACAGTCGATGAACTCGGGCGACGTTCCCAAAATGCGGCACAGCTGACGGTGCAGCGACATGGCGATGTTGTTGGGCAGCTGGCCACCCATAGAGAGGATCACTCCCTCTGGGTTCTCCCTCTCGTAGATATCCATCACCACCTGAGAGACGTCCAGCACAGTTACTAACCTCAAACCCGTCTTTAGAACAGAGCTCATCATGGGCTTTTTGTTGACGCTGTTATTAATCAGTGGGACAATCTTACCTCAAAGGAGATCTCATCAAAGTAGAGACGGTCACACATGTCATAGTCTGTGCTGACCGTCTCTGGGTTGTAGTTCACCATGATGGTCTTATAGCCCATCTGCAACACATGATAACATGAATAAATATTAATTTATGCATTAGGAAGACATGTCAGCAGATGGACTCTATAGAAAGATCAAACAACTATGTTTGTCATTTAAAGATCAAATAACTGGTAGCACATCCAATCAGCATTTTATTTCAATCTCAGAGATCCTTCCTTTAATTACATAATTCAGAATGAAAATGATTAATAGATATCTTGTTCTGTCATTTCAGTGGTTAACTTCATCACGTGGGACTCACCTTCCTGAGCTCCGTGATGCAGCCGACCGCGCACCAATCAAATTCCACGCTGCTGCCGATGCGGTAAACCCCGGAGCCGATCACCATGACGTGCTGGTCGTTGAAGTGCAGGTCATTCTCTGTCCCGTGATAGGTCAAGTACAGGTAGTTCGTGTGGGCGGGCCATTCGGCTGCCACTGTGTCGATCTGCTTCACCACGGGGAGGATGGACCAATCATGACGCAGCTTCCTCACTGCCAGCTCTGTGCTGTAGCAGAAAAAAAAACAAAAACACTTCAGACATCCATCGCTTTGACGTGAATGAAGACAGATGATAGGTTAGCAGTACAAAGACATCGTCTTCACAGTGTCCTCGGCTCTTGTCGTCTTTCCCACTCACCTCTGCACAGCTAACGCTATCTGCTTGTCGGAGAAGCCGAGCTGCTTGGCCTTTCGCATCACCTCTGCAGGCATGGCGCTGCCATCCTGGTGGAGAACAACGCAAACAAGAAACATGAAGAGTCAAGAGAAGACAGCTGCTGCTGCTTTTCCCAGTCAGGTACGTCTTCATCCATCTCACCTGGCTGTACGTCTCCAGCAGCTGCTCATGGTCGGCGATGTTCTTCATCTTGTGCAGGAACCAGCGGTCGATCTTGGTGAGCTCGTACAGCTGGTCCACCGTGTAGCCGGCTCGGAACGCCGCCGCCAAAACAAAGATGCGCTTATCTGTAGGCGTCTGCAACTCCTGATGGGCAGAGGGGGAAAAAATCTGAATTAATGCATTTCTCCTTAATGCAAATGAACCAGTGTTTTCTCAGCAGGACCTCCTCACACACAGTTCCCAACCTACAGGTACGACACACTGATGACGGCTGAACATGTGATCTGATATCATGTAAATAATGGACCCTGAATGACTCAAAACAGGTTCAAGGACGTAAGAATTACAGGTTTCAACATTTAAAAGTGACTTATAACACAGTAAAAACAAAAAAATACCTTTTCAGAGACAGGCTTGATGGTGTGGTCGAAGCCAACACAGTTCTCATCCACCATCCTCAGAGCTTTCTGGAAGGCCTCCTCAAAGCTGCGGCCAATAGCCATCACCTCACCTGTGGAGCAAAGCACAGGTGAAGAGCTTCTTATTGGTCTCGTTGTTGAAGGTGTGACAGTAAAATGCAGTTCAGTCGCTGCCTCTTACCGACGCTCTTCATGGAGCTGCCTATCTTGGTGGAAACCCTGAGGAACTTGCTGAGATCCCAGCGAGGCACCTTCACCACACAGTAGTCCAGACTGGGCTCAAAGTTGGCTGTTGTCGAGTTGGTCACAGAGTTCCTGCAGAAAATACATTCAAGGACTTTTATTAGTGAATCGCAGGACTGTAAGACGTGATGAGGCATGTCAATGAAATCAGCGACAATCTGTTTTTACTGGCTGATTTCCAAATCATCTGTCAAGTGAGAGACGTACACGAGCCGTGGCAGCGGGATCCCCAGCCCAAGTTTAGCGGCTACGTAGGCCAGAGGATAACCTGTGGCCTTACTGGCCAGGGCCGAACTCCTCGACAGACGGGCGTTCACCTCGATGATGTAGTACTGAAAAGCACCAACAGACGCAGGTCACAGCAGAATCTGGAGACGGAGAACATTTTCCTGGGCTTCTGGAATATTCCGCTCATACCTGTTCAGACTCGGGGTTCAGAGCGTACTGGATGTTGCACTCTCCCACAATGCCGAGGTGCCTGATGACTTTGATGGCCGTGTTCCTCAGCATGTTGTACTCGCGGTCGTTAAGCGTCTGACTGGGCGCCACCACGATGGATTCTCCGGTATGGATGCCCAGAGGGTCAATGTTCTCCATATTACACACCTGAACAAGAAGAAGGAATCAAGTCTCACACATACTGTCAATACGATAATGATGCTGATGCTACAAAAGACACCGAACAGACAAAACCTTCTGTTGTCTTTCAATCATCAGGTCCTGTTTGTCACTTCGATCGATCCAAAAAACGAGGATCACTGAGCATTAAGTGTGAAAAGCCTCCATCCAAACTCCTCTTTACTCACAGTAACACAGTTGTCGTAGGCATCACGGACCACCTCGTACTCGATCTCCTTCCAGCCTTTCAGGGACTTGTCCACCAGGACCTGGGAGGTGTGGGCGAAGGCTGAAGTCACCAGGGAGGTTAGCTCCTCTTTGTTGTTGGCAAAGCCCGATCCCAGACCGCCGAGGGCGAATGCTGATCGGACCAGAACAGGGTAGCCGAGACGTTCTGCAGCTGCCACCGCCTAGAAGTTAAACAGACACGTTCAGAAAGGTGAAGGCTGCTTTGAGGGAATGGAGGTGATGAAGCTGGGCTGCTCTTCATAAATCAACATGTCCCCTCACCTGCTCCACAGACAGCGCCGCTTCACTGGGCGCGACATGTTCGTTGATCTCCTCCATCTTCTCCACAAAGATCTTGCGGTCTTCAGTCATCTCAATGGAGGCCACCGGCGTTCCCAGAACCTTAACTTTATACTTCTCCAGGATGCCCATCTTGGTCAGCTCCACGCCGCAGTTCAGAGCCGTCTGACCACCGAAGGTGAGCAGCACGCCGTCCGGACGTTCGTTCTTAATCACCTGAGAGTGAAAAAAGTGGGGAGATGAGCAGCTTTTACTGAGAGATTTGAGCTGATAAAAGCTTTGACACACAAGTCTGAAACACATTCAAACCCCGAGAGTCAAGACAATTCATCCGCACCTGAGTGACATACTCCGGAGTGATGGGCAGGAAGTAGACTTTGTCAGCCAGGCCCTTGGAGGTCTGGACTGTGGCGATGTTGGGGTTGATCAGCACAGTCTGGATATTCTCTTCTTTGAGAGCCTTAATAGCCTGAAAAACAAAAGACAATGACATCAGCTGGAAGAAGAAACAGGTCCAATCTTGTGATCAGCTGTGTTCTCCTAAAATAACTCAATTTTACACCAGAATATCTTCATTACTCTCATCAGGTAGGTGCTCCTGACTGACCTGCGAGCCGGAGTAGTCGAACTCCCCAGCCTGTCCGATGGACAGTCCCCCGGAGCCCAGGATGAGGACCTTCCTGGGTCTGACCACCTCTTCAGGTTTCGGGGAACCCGTGTAGGTGAGGTGGTCCATTAGACGCTGCTTCACTGGGGGGGCAAAGCAAAAAAGTATCATGCAAACTTTGCAAGGAAGTCCCAAAGCAATCAAGGCATATTTCAACAGTACGGATTCAGAATGATGCTATTAAAACATCTGGAGGTGAAACGAGAGAATAAACGTTAAAAACATTGACATTAGTACCAGATCTGGTGGCGTTGCCCTCCTTGTGGTCCTTCACGGTGTCCAGGAAGACGTCAAACAGGCCGACCAGGTCTGTGGGACCGGCCATGTGCTCTGGGTGGAACTGGACACTGGACACACACCACAGCACTTTTAACCACATTGTTCATTCACATACGAGCCAACTGGACTTCGGAGTTTCATCCCTTACCTGAACAGGGGTTTGGTGTTGTGTACGATGCCCTCGTTGGTGTGATCATTGGCGTTGGTAAAGAGGACGTCCCAGTCTTTGGGCAGGGTGTCGGGGTCGACGGCGAACCCGTGGTTTTGACTGGTGATGAAGCAGCGATCTGTCCCCTTGTGGATGCACGGCTGGTTGTGGCCACGGTTACCGTACCTGAGAGACAAGATTTATTGGAGACACCCCATTATTCAGTGTCTTTTTCGGCATAAGCAGAAAACCAAAAATGCACTGTGATGACTAAAACAACATGATATTTCCAATCCGAATTATCTACAGTGAAACTTCTGGACAGAGCAAAATATCAGCCCTCAAGAAAAAGACCCTCATACTGGTTATTTGAGGTGTTTCCAGTTTAAAATGCTTTCAATGCAACCTAAAGCTTAAGGAGTTTTGTCAACAGAAATGCATTTTTATCGTATCAGCGATGAGAAAATGGAACATTTCTCTGAAAATACTGTTAAAACATTTCAGTGCACTGACTTAAAGCAGCAAACAGTTGAAACAAGCTGTTTCCAGGACACGAAAGTCCTCAAAACCCTTTCATTAATAAATTCACTTGTTAATATAATCCAGCTACACTTAGATTTGGACTTCCAGGTAGAGAAAAATACCTGCGGTTTCTTCCCTGTGAACTATCTGTGATTTCAATTTCACTCTAATCTCATGTGTGTCGACATTCTAGCAGGGAAACAGAAACATCGGCTGGCCGCTGTGACCTTCACGCCGAGCCTGATAGAGCTCCCGTCAGAGGAGTCTCAGGGGAAAGAAAGCCCCTCTAACCCCACAGATGTGGCTGTGCAGCTCAGCAGAGCGACTCGTCTTGCGTGCCGGCTTGTTTGTTCAGTCTTTTTCATAACAAGGGCGACCGGGCCGACGCTCGGCCGCTCGTGCAGGAGAGCGAAGACTGCTGAGAACAGCGAAAAACTGCAGTTCACATCACAGCGCTCCAAAGGAAAGTGTGTGTGCACCAATGTCTGAGCGTGGAGGGTTTTGAAGACCTGGCTGAGGTCAATGAGGACACATTTCTGTCTGTCGTGCTCCAGCAGAATACTCAAAATGGCAGAAAATAAAAGTCAATTTCCTAAACTTTTGAACCTTTGGATTTAAATTCTGTTTTCACTAAATGTGAGAGTTCAGTCTGAGGTACTGACTTCATCTTGAAGGTCTTCGATTCGATGACTAAAGACAGCAGCTGGTGGCCGAGGCAAATACCGAAAACCGGCTTGGGATGTTCCACGCAGACCACCTTCCTCAGGCTGTCGATGGTGGCCTGACAGAGTTGAGGGTCCCCGGGGCCGTTACTGAGGAACAAACCATCGAAATCTACACAGACAAGAAAACAGAAGTAATCAAGTTACACTCAAACTTTACAGCTGGATCCATCTCTGAGTCTCCTCCCAGAAGTCACTTCACTGAACATTGATGAGAAAACAACAGATGGTTCACTGGTAGGGGTTCTGAGCTGGAGGTCCCAGGACCCGTATGGGTTCAGACCCATGATTTTTTTTTTTTTTTTCTTTTTGGTGTGTGTGTGTGTGTGTGTGAGTTTGTGTGTGTAGTGCAATGGCAACTGCAAAATACATCTGTGGCCACAAGGTGGTACCAAACGATGTGCATGAGCGAGTGTCCCCTATCAGTAGGTGAAGGGTCAGAGAGCAGACGTCAGACAGATGATGGCAAATTAGCAATGCTAACCTTAGCAGCCATGCTAAAAACTGTTTATGAATCTGTCTACAAAGTTTTTCCGGCTGAATCAGCGTAACCTCATGTGGCAGTTTCCTTGAAACACACAGTCCCATGTTTTAGTTACGTTCTGCATGAAGGAAACTTGCCATAATGACATGTTGCAAACCACCTTAACCTCAACTGAGTTTGATGTCCCAGTCAACCGATTTGCTGCTGAATGTCTGGTAGCAGAAATGAGTGACAGACCTGCGCTGTCCAGCGGGTGGTCCCAGGGTACCACCGTAACACAGGCTCCTCTCTGAGCCAGGCAGCGGATCTGGTTGTATTTGATGCCACAGTCCACCACTGTGATCCGTAAACCACCGCTGGGGTTGAACACTCTGGGCTCCTGGAGACAATCAAAGGAGAAATGACCAGAAATTTAACAAATACACACATTAAACAAATACGTCGCCAGCTACCGGACTCAGGGTTTCCAGCCTCAGCCTCTGTGGGGTTACCTTCATGGAGACCTCCTGAACCAGGTTCCTCTGGTCCGGGTTATCAAAGGGAATACTGTCTTCAGGGGTCCCGTCCACAACCAGCTTCCCCAGCATGGTGCCCTTTTCTCTGATCTTTTTGGTCAGACGGCGGGTGTCAATGCCTGGAGTTCATGGAGATAATAGATGTGTTAAAACTTGCAGTGGAGGTCTAATTTCTTGCAAGCATCTGATTTAGTTTTTCTGACCTTGTAATCCAGGAACACCTTCCTCTTTGAGCCACTGGTCCAGTGATTTGACTGAACTCCAGTGACTGGGACTCTCAGACAGCTCGCCAATAATCAGAGCTGCAGCGTGAATCTTTGATGACTCAAACCACTGAGGAGGACAACAAAAACACAAGTTCACTTCCTTGAATTCCTTAATTCAAGACCTCTGCAGCTCTTTGGGGAGTGTTAAAGGCCATCAACGATGCCACAGAGTACTCTGCCCACCTTGCTCAGTCCAAACTCCCCCTCCTCATCCTTCGGCACACCATAGTTGCCGATTAGAGGGTAAGTGAGGGTCAGCAGCTGGCAGCGGTAGGACGGGTCAGTCAGAGCCTCGGGGTAGCCCACCATGCCAGTCTGAAACACTGAACACACAAAATATTCATCAGTACACGGTCCAGCCATGCCTTTAATACAAACTGTACATATAAGTCACTGACAGCAAAATTCAGGCAGTGTTCATGTGCCGCAATAAAACCTAAATCATTTGCTTGATATAAACTGAAGTAAAAGCCGTAATTGGCTGCATATGTTTAGATGGGCAGACAAGTGTTCATTCAAGATAAGATAAAACAGGATAACGCTTTATTAATCCCCCATAGGGGAAATTTGGGATTCACCTTTGCGGTCATTTTTAAAGCCCGATACTAGTAAGACTTTACTGCCCTTTCTGTTAGAAAACTGGGCCAGGATTACAGCATCCACACTGGAGGGACTCTGCTGTGTGCAGTTTGTCCGGCCAAACTGCGCAGAAAATTTCATCACTTTTGGTGCTGCCTTGCTCGTGGGCACACGGGCACGGATGTTAGAGCAAAGTGCGGCCGTTCATAAAATCAGTATGACCAGAACTTTAATTCGGCACACCTGCTATACGTTGAGCTGCGTGTATTAACAACAACACAGACCATTTTTTAAAGAGTAACCTTAGCTCTTCCACATACCTTCTTATCTACGCATTCACCTGCCAAACATACCGGAGATAGTTAAGGAGCAGCCAGAGTTGAAAAGAGAGTAAAATTAAGCGGCATTGAGAAGTGGAGGAGTAATGTCATGTGTACGCGCATGCCAAATGACAACGGTAAATAAGCCAACATTAAATTGACAGATTTTTGAATGGAGTTTGGCGATATGTTCCTATGGGGAAAAGGGGAACTCGGTTTGGCGCTTTACAACTCTGATCCCTGACCAACGTGGTAAATCAGGACAAGCGACATCAAATGTCCAAAAGCCCAAAATACACAGGAAACATAGGTCTAAGCTAAAGTTAGCTCTTGATGCAGGATAATTTTGTATGAGCTAGCTAAATTTGTCGGTGTGACAAATTGAAGTTAACGTTAGTAATTAGCCTGTACTTCAAAGGACTTACCAACTTCTCCCGACACTGACACATTAGCACCAAAAAGGAGGCCTTTGAACGTAGTCCCGTCCTCTAGAATCAAGGTTGCCATCTTTGTCATTTTCACTCAAACAGTTAACGCTGCCCACTGTAACCGGAAAACTGATGGATGATTCGCGGTAGTGATGAGCCCCGGTCTCCACGTGAAGCTCACGCCGCGCGAGGAGGCAGGGGATGCAAATGAGACTCCGTCAAAACTACCGATGGACACCAGATTTGACCTCCGAGCAGATCTCTGGCAGTGTCTCGGTGAATCCGGAGGAGATTAGGGAAAAATGAGACAAAAACGCGGGTTTAGATGTATTATTTTGCGGTTAGTCGGGCGGGACGATCAGTGCAAAGTGTTCCACACGCGCCGCCAGCAGTGTGGAAGTCGGCCCGTCGCATGGGCCGGCAAGTTTAACACAGTGGTGCGCTTCATTTCCGTTGAGATCTTCAAAAATAAAAGCCACATTGCGAAATAACTCGAGGTTATGGGTTATATGCCGTATACTGTATTAATCCATAATACATTCAGGGCAAGGAATTGTCTGATAATAACGGATGACAGTGAGAAAAAGTATTTTCAAGAGCAATAAAGCAAAAATGAAGAAGAAAATTAAGAAAACTATAGTTTGAGAAGCCAATAGTTTAGTACTGGTTGTTCAGTTTCAGGTTATATTCATATCAAATATCAAAATTTGGATATGATGAAATTTCATTAAGTTATTCAATAATTCCGAACATGTAATCTTGAAAGTCATTATGGCTGAATGCATATAAAAAAGATAGTGAAGTCGGCCAAAGTTTGTATACAGTACATTATGCCAAAACCATGATAATGTCGTAATGCCCTGCTTTGGATTGAAAATGAAATCGATCATTTCCGGTATCATCAAGAATCTTAACACAGCTCGGCATCACTTTTGACGTCATCACGCTAGCAGGGATGGGGAGGGGAGCCGGGGGCTCGTACCTGCTGCAGCGGCTTCGTCACAGCTGGAAGTCTTTCTGCTTTCTTCAAGGACAGTTTAAAGGCAGCGTTTGAGGGGGATATTATTCTTTGACTTTATCTCAGCCCATCGTCTCCTGTATGAAAGGCAGCTTAAGCGTCGTAACCGCTGCCGTAACTGTTTGTTGATTCCTTCTTGAGATGAAAAATATTGCTGGACAGTGCAGTGATTATTTCAAAATGACAGTGACGAAGGATGTGGTTCAGTCAGGACACGTTTAACATCTGAAACCAGCTCAAATATTCCTCCTATTCTAGCTTATATTGCATCAGATTATAGATCATCAGATTAAATATAGTATGTTTCAGGAACAGGACGTGGAAGGGGATGTAGCTCAGTGGTAGAGCGCATGCTTTGCATGTATGAGGCCCCGGGTTCAATCCCCGGCATCTCCAGTGTTCCCTTTTCGCATGTAGGGGAAGTTCTTGCTCCTCTGGCTATAACGGTTCAATGAAATAAGTGTCAGTAACTTGTTTTGTGCCGCTAGAATGGTCATACATATAACATGACAAGGGAGCTGTCCCTTATTTGTGTATATTTGTAATTATTTGGATCGCTGCATAGTAATGACGGAGACCATCGCTTTGAAACACGAGGCCAATGAGACCACGCAGGTGTTTTTAGTCTTGAGCGTACATACATGCATCGATGCATCGTCTATGATAGCTAATGAGCTATACATTACGGCGATATTCCCGGCTTCCAGCGTAACTGCTTTTAATTTTGTATTTTTTATTTTCGAGATAAAACGATTTGCGCTGTTTGGTCAGAGTTTCTGATTTCCCATAGTTCTAAATGCACCACGAGTCCCCGCCCCAGCGGTAACTAAGGAGATCCCAGTTATGTTTATGGCAAAGATGTCGTCCCTGCTAGCTGCTACCATGGAGCTGGACAACAAAATGACCAGAATCTAAAGGTTCCGCTTTATCTCAGCACTAATAACACTCCTCCCTGTACGAGCCTCCTAAAAAGTCCCGAAAATGCAACTGAAGCATCTTAAGACACTTTTAACACCCCAGGTAAGTTCAGTGACACGTTAGCTAATGCTAGCTGATGCTGGAGAGCGACATCGGGTAAAAGTGAGGCTATGAAACATTGATAATCAAATATTATGACTCGAAAGCTGGAACCAAACTCGAACTTCCTCCTGTCTATTCGGCATTTAAGTGACCTCAGTTATCCATGAGTGATTGGTATTAAACACTGATTTTTGTAGTTACCATACTTCGCTCGCTAGCAATAGCGGCGCGTTGTTTGGTTGAAAAAAGTCATGCTAACACGTCACAAATTAGCTCTAGACTTAGACTTAGACTGTCTTAATGATTTAGACACAGTCAATAGTTGTGTTTTAGTAGTTATTGTCATTACACAAACGACATTAGCTTGAACGGTTAAGACAGTTAAATTTCCATGGAGCGCGGCGCTTAGCAAGCAGAACATAACGGGTTGTATCCGGGTAAGGTAAGCTAAACTCAGCCGAAGAGATGCTCGGCTAAGGCGCCTTGTGTTTGCTCACTGTTAGCTTTGTGTGTCTTCACAGGAGGGAGCTGCCAAAGTGACGTGCATGGCCTGGGCGCCGAATAACACCAAGTTCGCTGTTTGCACCGTAGACAGAGTGGTGCTGCTGTACGATGAGCAGGGAGAGAGGAGAGACAAGTTCTCCACCAAACCCCTGGACTCCAAGGTGAGGCAGGAGGCCATGGCATGGCATCTCCAGGTACACTGTATGAACACATGTAAAGACATTCCTCTGAGCCACGAGCGCCAGGTTTGATATTCCTGAGCTTTTCAAATGAATATACAGCGTTTAATAATCCAGTGTAATCTTTTGTCAGTATGGAAAACAGAGCTATGTTGTCAACGACATGGCGTTCTCACCGGACTCCACCAAAATCGCCATCGGCCAGTCCGACAACATCATCTTTGTCTACAGAATAGGAGAGGATTGGTAATGTCCTTTGGCTGCTCTCTTCTCCCAAATTGAACTGGATTTTGTTATCTGTGTTGACGCATGTGAGCAGATTTCTATCAGTGTTATCTTCTCTCCTAGGGGGGACAAGAAGGCCATTTGCAACAAATTTGTTCAGACAGTAAGTAAACGCACATAGATAGATAAAAGTGTTCCTAATGCAAAAGCTAATGTTTAAAAGGCAATTTGGGCTGATAACTTAGCATTTTCTACAGATTGTTTAGTGGACTTGAGGCAATGAAAGGCTGAAAGGGGACCATAAATGTTTAATGAAGATTACAAACATGTTGCTGCACAGCATAGATTCGCTGTGGTGTTAACTTTATGAGATGTAACATGTATATTTAGAAAGTCATGGGTTGGGACATTTTGCCTTTTGGTATTCCTACGTAGACTTTAATGGATTTTGTGTTCGAAAAGGTATTTTTCCTGACAGGAAGTTTGAATTTCCAACTTTCTGACATCTCTGTAACACAGCGTTGCATTCACTGTATTGCAGAGTGCTGTGACCTGCTTGCTTTGGCCTGCAGAGCACGCCATTGTTTATGGGTTAGTGGATGGCAAGGTAGGTCCGAGTTCTCACCTCTCATCACAAACAGGAGTCATTCTCTTAGTGGTTCAGTTGATTCACACTGTTTTAGTGCCTGTCTCTTTAAGGCCCCCTTGCCAAAGCCCAGTCTGCTCTGATTGGCCAACCAAAAACATGGAATGTTCACCTTCTACAATATGTGACCTTTAAATTTTAGATTTAGTGTGTTTAAATGCATATATTTTTTTCTTTTTCATAGGTTCGCCTTGCCAACACTCAGACCAACAAGTCATCAACCATCTACGGCACTGAGTCCTGTGTTGTCTCACTGGCATCCAAGTAAATGCATATTCACTTATAATCACGAGTGACAGTTTGTATAAAGTGCACAGCTGGTTTGCTCTCAAAATGCCGAACCTTGAATGGTATACTTGTTCATTTTCTTCTTCTGTGGTACGCTCAGTTAGCCTTATTTGTGTGTTCTGTGTCAGTGTTTCTGGTAAAGGCATCCTGTCTGGTCACGCCGATGGGACAGTCGTGCGTTACTTCTTTGATGACGAAGGTTTAGGGGAGTCTCAGGTACCCACAGCCTCACAGCCTCACTGCACGTCATTGCACTGGTGCATCAGGTTACCTTTCACATTCACCATCACACACATCGCCTGATAAAACACACACACGCTCTCTGACACAGGGGAAGCTGTTGATGCACCCGTGCCCACCCTATGCTCTGGCCTGGGGGACAAACAGCATCGTGGTGGGCGGCTGCGACAAGAAGGTGGTGGCCTACAGCAGGGAGGGTCACATTCTGCAGACCTTCGACTACACCCGCGACCGGACGGAGAGGGAGTTCACCGTGGCCGCCACCAGCCCCAGCGGACAGTCGGTCGTGCTCGGCAGCTACGACCGGTCAGTGTGTGGTCTCTCAGGTCATTTCCAGACAGCGCTGTGATACCTGTCAGCTCAAAGAACACCTCATGTACCGTTTAAGAGGGATGCGAATGATGCTGTCAATGCGAGCAAGTGGATTTTAGTGTGTCACCAGGTTGTTTCTCTTCCTGGTGTTTCACCAAGGCTGCGGGTGTTTAACTGGGCTCCCCGGAGAGGTGTGTGGGATGAGGCCAAACCCAAAGAGATTCTCAACCTCTACACCATCACCAGCCTGGCCTGGAAGAAGGACGGATCACGCCTCTGTGCTGTAAATACTTAACCTGCCGCATGATTTTGACCCAGAGTGTGACTTAAATGGCAGCCTGCTGAAATCTGTAATAAACCAGATGGTGTTTTATGTCTTCATTTGTTTTGTGTGTGTCCTGACAGGGGACGCTGTGTGGAGGAGTGGAGCTGTTTGACTGCTGCTTGCGGAGAACCATCTACAAGAACAAATTTGAGATGACCTACGTCGGCCTGAGCCAGGTAGAGACAGAGACGGCCATGTTTAACTACATAACAACAGCACAACAGTCAGTCAGACTCAGGACCACATGAGTCATTCCTCTGTCTGCGTGCTTTAGTCAACTGTTTTGGATGTTTGTTTGAAACATTCAGTTCAAGCAGGATCAAAATCTCTCATTATTAAACTTCTGTGGCAGCTGTGCACGAATACCAATAACTCACATTGAATTCATTCAAGTGCGAGAAAACAGTCCAGTGTCTCAACGTCATGATCAAGAAATGAAGAGCAGACGTTCTGGTTCGGAGACAGACGTCCAGCTGAAAACCATTTGACTGAGTCAAAGTCCACATCCACACACCAAACTGAATGAAAATGATCTGCACATCCCACAGAGATACTGATGAAGGTGCTTTGAAGGTCGTCTGATTACATCAACAGACTAGTTCTTCATCTTATCTGCTGCTGTTCTTCATCATTTCTAACAATAAATACTGTAATATCTTATTTAGACTAGAAGTCTTAGAAACTGGGAGAAGAATAACTTCAGAACTCGTTTTTGGTACAAATGAACACAGAATAATAATGTCGGAAACACAACGATAGAAATGAACCTTGAACTCAATCTAAGATTTCCTGATGAGCAAAAAACATCCCGAGTTAATTAAAGCTTGAATTGATTTTGTTGCTGGTTTGAAAACGTAAAGATACAAATTAGAATTGATGAGATCATGATTGAGAAATTAATTGTGGCTGCTGAGGAGACAGCTGATGTGTGATTACATTTTCCAGTCAAGAGTTCAGGAGAAACTTTTCCTGCTGTGAGTCCGTCCGTCATTTCCCTCTGACTCCACCAGAGTTTACTGATGAATCCATCCAATTTCATGTCTTATTTTATTCTCTTATTACCTGCTGTCAAACCTCCCCAGGTGATCGTGAGGAACCTCTCTACAGGAACCCGCGTGGTCCTGAAGTCCTATTATGGCTACGAGATAGAAGAAGTCAAAATCATGGGCAAAGATCGCTACCTGGTGGCTCACACCTCCGACACTCTTCTGCTGGGAGACCTGCAGACGAATAAACTGAGCGAGGTAGGACGTAAAGGGCCACTTCACAGTGAGTGGAGGTGGACTGTCCGCCTTCTATTGTCAGATTCTGCAGTGAGTGTTGCTCCGACACATGAACTGAAGCCTCGACTGTGCTGCCTCTGTCCAGGTGCCGTGGCCCGGCTCAGGTGGGAACGAAAAGTTCTTCTTTGAAAATGAAACCGTAAGTACACACAGTGTGTTTTTGGCAACATGAAGATTATTATTATTTTATAAAACCCTGATTCCAATAAGGCTGCGATGCTGTGGAAAACAAAAAGAAAACAGGATGTGTGTTATTCTAAATCTGATGCAGCAACACGTTTCACAGACTGAAAGATGTGGAACCTCCAAAAACACCTGTTTGAACATTCCACAGGTAAACAGGCTCACTGGTAACAGGTGAGAGGATCATGATTGGGTATGAAAGGGGCATCCTGGAAAGACTCAGTCGTTCATAGAGGATGGAGCGTGTTCACCACTTTGTGAACACATGACTGGATAAAGGAGATGAACACATGGACTCAGAGACACTTCAGGAAACTGCTGTCAGTGAACACAGTTTGATTGTTAATGATTGACTCATATTTATTTACCTTTTGCAGACTGTTTTGGAATCAGGGTTGTGCCTGTTGTTAAAACAGTGTTTTCTGAGCGGGAAAATGCTGCATGCTGTCATGTTTCAGGTCTTGTCACGTCTCGTCCTTTGGCCGCCGCCTCCTCGTGTGTTTTTATTCGACTCTGTTTTCCCTTTCAGGTGTGTATGATTTTTAATGCCGGGGAGCTGAGCCTGGTGGAATACAGCAGCAATGAGATCCTGGGATCTGTCAGGACAGAATTTATGAACCCTCACCTCATCAGGTAGGTCCAGTTTCGCAACACAAACACGCCTTATTTATGTGGTTTAGTAACAGCACAAACACGTTTGTCTGCTTTCAGAGAGCAAACAGATAAGTTAGAAAGATGCTGCTGATCCACAGATAAACATCTACGCCTGACAGTTCAAACACAGACGCTAACGTCTGACCACAGTCCCTGATCACTTATACTAAATATGTACTTCCAGCTCTGTCCATTAGGTGGGTGTATTGAGCTGTGCAGAAATCCAGGTATCTGTCAGTAAGGCTTCAGGAGAGCCAGTGAGCGTCAGCCTGCCACTCAGCACTCGTCCATGTTAAAATATTCAGCCCTGTCAAACGTGTCAGCTCCGGCGGTCCCCGGGTGACTGACTAATGGCAGACTGCTGTTGAGGCCAGCAGGTTTCAGGATGCTCTGACTGCTCCTCGCCTCTGGCTGGACACCGTAGCACGACAACATCCAGATCAGGGGTGTCCTGGGATTCAAAGTACGATGAACGGCGGCTGAAGCCAATTACGCTGAGCTGACGCTGAATTTAACGCTCGAATAAAATTCAGCCGGGTTACACCGAGCAGTGCTTTTTACCAAAGGTGTGTGTGTGTGTGTGTGTGTGTGTGTGTGTGTGTGTGTGTGTTTGTTTGTGTGTGTGTGTGTGTGTGTGTTTGTGTGTGCAGCGTCCGCCTGAACGAGAGGAAGCAGAGGGGAGTTGAAGACAACAAGAAGCTGGCGTATCTGATTGATATAAAGACCATTGCTGTTGGTAAGAACGTGTGCACCCCGATCAAAGTTCACCCGCCTGCTCCTCGAAACTAAAACTGCTGATCTGTCATCCCACCGTCGTCTGAGCAGTGCTGTTGCTCATGTTGTTCACTGTTAAAGGCCCAGATTAGAGATGGTAGATTAGTGCTTGTGGAACATGTCGCCCCGTGCAGCAGTGAGGCTCGCTGATGTGTTTTGAACAGTCTTTGGACGACGGTGGAGCTCCATGGCACAGAGAATATCAGGCTTTGGATACACACACAGTACTTGTTACTTCAGTTTTGGTCTTTTCGTGGGATTTGTAAACAATAAGACAAATGCAGAATATTGCCAGCTTCAGCCTTAAATGCCAACTGTGGTTTTAAATCTTCAGTGGGTGACGGGTTTTTGTTCCAAAGCGAGAACAGCTCGGTTATTGAGTTCTCAGAACAATAGCTCTCAGTACCTGACCGAGTCGTAGTGAGTCATCAACAACTCTGTCAACTCCTGCAGATTAACGCTGTGGGATTGTGAGATGCTTTTTGATTGGAGACCATCTTCAATCTGCAGCTTTTTAACTCTGTAGGACGCTGATGATGCTGCCATTATTAAATTATAGACGTAGCTTTCACTCATGATCACTCGCCATGATAACGTCAAACTTCTGAACTGCTCCGGCTCCGGTAATTGCAGCGTATCATCGGCTGAGCTGTGTCTTTTCCAATGACTGGACCCTGCTCTGTTTTAATTAAACAGTTGATGTGGGCTGATATATTAGCTGACTGATAATATCAACTTGATCCCAGAGCAGGTAAATGTTTGGAGGAGAGAAACTGCTCACTCTGCCCGATGGAATTGTTAATAATCACAATATGACTGATTTCTAATCTCGAATAGACGAAAAGACTTTAGTCAGACACGTCGTCACGCTGGAAGTCTGACCGCAGTCGTCCTTTTCTTTTGTCCCCTCAGTGGACTTGGCCGCGGGCTACAATCTGGGAACCATCAGCCACGACTCCAAGATCGACTGGCTGGAGCTCAACGAAACCGGACGCAAGCTGCTGTTCAGGGACAAGAAGCTGCGGGTGAGAAAGCTCGAGGGATGGAAAGAGAGGAAACAACAGGAGAGAAGCTACGTGTCTGAAGCTGCAGCCACGTCCATCACGCAGACATGTCATGTGACCATGTTGCTCATCCGGCTCTCAGTGTGGAGCCGTGGTGCTGCATTTAGCTCTGAAGCAGTGCAGATTAGATGGACCAAACAAAACAAGTGCCAAAGACAAACAACAACAAGTCATGCATGAAAGTCTGCTCATGTCCTGCAGTGCAGGGACCAACCACTAAAGATTCAGTTTGATTTAGTCCAACATGAACGTTTCTGTGCTTTCTTATGGCGTTTCTGTGACCTGAGCAGGACCTCCAGGTTCAGATGGAAGATTCTTTACACAGAACAATGTTTTCAGTGAAATCCTTCATATTTCATTCAGACATTTGAAAAAAAGATATCTAGATTGATTTCTTTGATCTCCTTTTTCCTCATTTCCTCAAAGGATTCTTCATTATAACTGAGGCTCATCTATTGCTGACCGTACTACAGTATGATTGGCATGCACTCCCTGAGTTTATTCTTCAGCCTTTTAAAATGACCAAATCCAGTAAGATCGTTTTTCTAATAATGAGGACATTTCAAACCTTTCGCTCGATCTTGTGTCGTAGTGGAAACTGGTCGAAGCAGCACAGAAATCTTTCAGGTATTTCATTGAATTTGCAGTAACAGAGAAGCAAAGCCTTGTTTTGCTGATGCTCTGCTTGCCTTCACGTCCTCCTCTGTTGCTTGGGTCCGTTGGTCTCAGTTCGGTTCAGTTCTGCGTTTGGCCCTGCTGAGCTTCATTTCTGAGACGCTGTGCAGGATGTCGGCGGCAGGGAGCTGCTGTCAGTTGTTGCCCCGGGGTAATCCAGCAGTTTGATGTTGGAGGCTCGGGGCATAGACACGGAGGACTCTGGTAATTGGGAATCCCTCTGTGGCATCAGACTTTTTGCTGCACTTTTATGTCACATAATGACGGTTAAAGATTTTTTTAGATATAAGTTGTTTTTTTTCTAGTGTAGTTTGTACAAAATGAAGTTTAGTGGGACAGATTGTGGAATACTTATGTGTACTTATGCTGTGGCTCAGCTCATCCACTTATCAGGAGGTCGGCGGTTCGATCCCCGGCCTTGGCAGCCTACACGTCGAAGCATCCTCGGGAAAGATGCCCCTGATGCTGTGCCATCACTGTGTGAATGGGTGAATGCAGACTTGTGTGCGTCAAACAGGAAAAGTGCTGCATGAATACAGTCCATTTACCGTTCACCACATGAGACGTTTGAGGGTAACTGGAACCAGACACATCTCTAATCTTTCTCTGCTTTTAGACGCTCTGAAGTGCTGTGGTTCTTCTGCTGATAGACATCCTTACTTTGAACTCTTTCTAGCCAGAATATTGACATGAATTCTTTGGATTTTAGTGTGTCGCTTCAGAGTCGTCTTACCCCTTTGACGCAGCGCTGATGGTGCATAAAGATGAGTCGTGCGGCGTGCCGTCGGTCTATAAAATTCAAGCTGAATTCACTGAAAAGATTTGTACTATTGGGACGTTCATGGCACATATTCATTGCACTTCCCATCAGTGAGAAATCATGAGAAGTCAAGTTGTATAATAAATGTCTCTTTAATTGAAACTTGCTTTCAAGTGAGCTTATCAACAGGCCGCGCTTCCTCACTGCATTAAAACTCGGCCAGCTGAGCTCCAGGGTGAAACTATAGACAGAGCATTATTAAAAATGGTGGGGGGGGATATTAAGGTAGCTGATTACAGCAGCGGGCGGCCCCTCATACACTCACATACATATTAAGTGCTTGGGGAGCCACTGTAGCTTATAGAATATACAGACGCTCAGCTCATCGGAGTGGAATAGATGGCAGTGTGTGAGTGTTCAGGTGGAAATTACTTTGTTCAGATGAAAAACTATGATATGTAAACTTTACCTGAGACAGCGAGGACAATCCCTCAGTTTACTGCTAAATGAAAACCGCCTTTTTTTCTTTGAGCTGCGCTTCTCTTTAATGATGCTAGAGGTGGTTCAGTCCCAGCAAATCACAGAGGATGTACGTTAGTCCAGAGTAACCTTCAACATGTCGTCGTGTAAAGGAGGGATGGAAACATTAACGAGTGTAACACTGAGGGATGTTGATCAGAGAAACATGAAGAAACAAAGTGGAATATCTGTCGGTGACTTCCAGAGGCTCGATAACACCCAGTGGCCGCTCTGAATACATTACCGTTGCAGCCATTTTCCCCCAAACACTGTGCTGTGATGACCCAAAATCTCTTTCAGACAAGGTGAAGCTAGCTGTTTCCCCCTGTTCCCAGTCCTTATGCTAAGCTAAGCTAACTGTCCCCTGACTCCGGCTTCACACTGAATGGACAGACACTGAATCAGAAATCAGTCATGAAGACATCTGTCTCTGTACCTCCCTCTCCTTCCTCCTCAGCTCCACCTGTACGACATAGAGAGCAGCGTGAAGGCCACGGTGCTGAGCTTCTGCTCCTATGTCCAGTGGGTGCCCGGCAGCGATGTGGTGGTGGCCCAGAACAGGGGAAACCTGTGCGTGTGGTACAGCATCGACAGCCCGGACAGCATCACCATGTTCCCCATCAAGGTACACTTTGCTGTCTTTGTGTGTGTGAGTGAGTGTTTGCAGCAGAAAGAAATCAGGTTCCACAGAAGCTGAGAGGAGGAACTGCTGCGAAATCTTTAAGTAAAGGCAAAATCTGAGTTTGTGCCTCCGGCCTGTTTGTGCTGGTTGTGCTGTGAAGTTTGCAGTTGATGTTTTTTAAAGTTTTTATACCCAAACCGCTCGTTTTACTTCTGCTTTCCTCGAGCTTCGTGTCTCTGTGCTGAAGCGACTGAGCGCTGCTGTCTTGGAGCAGCTGCTCGCCCTCGGCACACACAAGTTTTTAAAACGGGCTTGTGGAAAATTCACTGATGTTCTGATGAATAATAAAAAGCAGGCAGGGCAAGACAAACAGACAGCTGATGGACAGGTGCTGCCGTGCATGTTCATGTGATGTTACATCTGGTTACAACATCCCAGCGGTGGAAGAAGCGTTCAGATACTTTGCAGTACCACATTGTGAAAATACTCTTACAAATCCTGTATTCAAAATGTGACTTCAGTAAAGGTGTACCAGAAGTAAAAGTGCAGAAAAATGGCTCCTGTGAGTGTTATATTAATATTTATATTATGTAATTTGATTATTATTACTGATGCATTAATGTGTGAGCATCATTTTACTGTTGTAGCTGCTTGAAGTGGAGCTAATTTTAGCTGTTTTGTGTTCTGTTGGGTACTTTAATGTGGAACAGTTTTATAAGAGGATCACTGCTTGAGGTGACATGAAATGGAAGTAGTACTCGAGTAAATGTCAATCTCATTGTCAGGGCGACATTGTGGATCTGGAAAGAGCCGATGGGAAGACAGACGTGATCGTGACGGAGGGCGTCAACACGGTGTCGTACACCCTGGACGAAGGCCTCATTGAGTTTGGCACCGCGGTGGATGATGGAGACTACGACAGGTGAGTTTGGACTCGCAGCCCCTCGCTGTGATTACTGTCGACGTCCGTCCGGACCACACGCCGCTGTTCTGGGTCAGAGCCTCAGCGGCAGCCGGGCCAGCTCAACAGGCCAGATGTCCTTTTATCCAGCAGCTTCCTCGAGCTCTTCTCGAGGGTCTCCTCAGAGCTCCCAGGCCAGCTGGGACATAAAACCTCCTCAGCGTGGTTGATTTGAAGACCTCCAAAATGATGCCTCCTTATCCAATGCCGTAACTGACCTCTCAGGGTGGAGGAGCAGCAGCTGATCTCTTCACTGTAGCTCTGAACTCACATGAAGTGATTCCAGACACCTTTCGGAGGATTTTGGTGACCGGATAGGACAGAGTGTGTGCAGGTCTTCAAAAGTGTTAAAAAGCATTGAGTTCAGGAGATGTTAAATTTGATTGACAGATAGGCAGCAGTGTTAGTTACCATGTGTTTTCGTATCGGGCTGCAGGCTGTCAGGAGACGTCACGTGTGTTCCAGTTAACAGCAGGATGTTTTGTGCTGCAGGAGGCTCTTCAGTCCTGTTTTGTGGAGCTTCAGTCAGAAGCAGCAAACACTGTCACTGCTGCTACCTGCAGCAGCTACTGCAACAAGTTTCACTTCAGTTTTGGTAGAAGCTCAAATTAATTAATCATTTTCACCTCATTAATGCTTCCATCCATTTCTGCTGCTTATTTGGGTGCAGAGGTCAGTAATTTAGTGAACAGTATCATTAGGAATCATTATCATATACTGCTGAAAATACAGTAATTCTATTGTCTCCAGTGTTCTTCCATCATACTTTAGCCAGTGTGGATTTCTGAGGTGTTTAAAAGTCTTTAAATATAACCTGGTGAATCTTCCATAAACCATGCAAAACAGCAAAGACTGTCTGTGTATGTGGTCGATGCTCAACTGAGTCTGCAGCACATAACACTGCTCAAACTGTCCTGTCTCACTTTATAGCCTGTATCACTGCCTGACTCAGCTGTGTGTGTGTGTGTGTGTGTGTGTGTGTGTGTGTGTGTGTGTGTGTGTGTGTGTGTGTGTGTGTGTGTGTGTGTGTGTGTGTGTGTGTGTGTGCGTGCGTGTGTGTGTGTGTGCGTGTGTGTGCGCGCGCGTGTGTGTGCGCGCACTCTAATAGAGCCACAGCATTCCTGGAGACTCTGGAGATGTCACCAGAGACTGAAGCCATGTGGAAGACGCTCAGCAAGCTGGCTCTGGAGACTCACCAGCTGCACATCGCAGAAAGGTCAGCATGACGCGCACACACACACACACACACACACACGCACGCACACGCACGCACGCACACGCGCGCACACACACAATCTTGCAAGCTAATATTCGTATCTCTGAGCTAATTGCATTCTGCATCAGTCTTCATTGTAACTGAGACTGATCTTTGTGACTGAGGAGGAGGGACACAACAAGGACACCTTGGTCACCTGGAATGAAAAAAAAACACACTTTTGAACACATATATAAGAGCGCGCACACACACACACACACACACACACAAACACACACACACACACAGCAGATGACTGTGTCCCTGCCTGACTTCCCTCTGTAACTTCATTAATCATCAAAGACAGTTTTTTTTATTTTCTATCATAAGCATCCCTCTCTCTCTCTCTCTCTCTCTCCCTCCCTCTCTCTCTCTCTCTCTCTCTCTCTCTCTCTCTCTCTCTCTCCCTCTCTCTCTCTCTCTCTCTCTCTTTCTCTCTCTCTCTCCCCCTCCCCCTCTCTCTCTCTCCTTATTTCTCTCTGTTTTCAGAAACTTTTCAAATTTGGATTCTCTGTCATTAATAATGCATATGCTGTTCGTTAGGCATGGGCTTGATTTGCATAAATCATGAAATCGGGGAAAGAAACGGTTTTGTCTGGAGTGGGTAATGTTAATGAGGGAGGGAAGAGAGACAGAGGGAGGGTTTTTTTCTTACTTTTTTCTTTCATGACTTGTTCATTAATCTGATGCAACTGTTCAGAGGGAGTTGGTAATAAAGCGGCCAAATGCTAAGATGTGCCTTTTCATTTCTCAGCCCCTCAGACTGCAGCGTATCTAAAGGCTAATTAGACAAAAGCTCTAATTTATCTCAGTTCATCAAGCGAGCAGATTTTCTGAGCTTCGTCCGGTCAGTATGAGCCTCTATCTGAGTTCCTCTTTTTGTTCACCCGCTCTTTGTCTTCCTTCTCTTTTCTTTTCCAGGTGTCTCGCTGCGTTGGGGGATGTCTCAGTTGTGCGTTTCCTCCACCAAACAAACCAGATTGCAGACAAAGTTTCTCAGGAAATGGTGTGTTTGTATCAGCAGAGACACAAAACATCTCCACGCTCTCATACAGCTGTGCTAACAGCACATAGAAGAGTTTGGAGGGTGCTGCTAATATTTTGGATCAAGTGGAGAACTACCAGTGTGATTCAGTTACACAGCCCTGATTCCAAAACAGCCTGAACTCTGAGACGTTAATAAAACCAGGATAAACATTAAATATATTGACTTTGAGCTGTTTCCAGGTCAGTTTATGTCGCCCCAACTTCTTTTGGAATCAGGGTTGTATTCGCTTTAAAGATTTTAATCTTATCGTGGTGGAAATGAAAACCAGGATAAGGAGCACAGAAGACCAGAACTGTCCACTGGGATCAATATTAATGCCAATCACCCTTGTTGAAGATCAATGGTTGTTTAAAATTTACAAAAGAAAATTAGCCGTTTGTGTTAATTCTTGTTTAAAAATGCACCATTGCAATTCCTCAAATGTCAAACTAATTAAGTGTTCTAAGCACAAACTGAGTCATCACTGAGTGTGTGTGTGTGTGTGTGTGTGTGTGTGTGTGTGTGTGTGTGTGTGTGTGTGTGTGTGTGTGTTTCACTGTGTGTGTGTCTCTTTTGACCAGGGAGGAGATGGAACAGCGTGTTTCCAGGTCCAAGCCCACATGGCCATGCTGGAGAAGAACTTTAAACTGGCTGAAATTCACTACATGGAGCAGGTCTGTCACACTCAGCCTGCACCAACCACCTGTGATTGGTCAGATCGTTTACCTGCACGTTCTCCAGGAACTCTAAATACAGTGCCTTACCTTTATCCAATCCTGTCTCTGCAGAATGCCGTCGACGAAGCCATAGAGATGTACCAGGAGCTCCACATGTGGGACGACTGCATCGCCGTGGCTGAAGACAAGGTAGTGATGGACGGACTGAATTCACCCTCAGCAGCTTTGCGTATTACCTGAGGGAGCCTCTGCTCTGGCCGTGTTGTTTCAGCCTCTAACCTTTTCTGTGGAGCCGTCCTTCAGTCCTTCACAGTCCTGAATAGGAGACAAAAACCCAACGTGATCAGAAACGAGTCTGAGCGCACTAAGAGCACAGGCTGCATCATTAGTCAGACAAATTACTGACTCCAGTGTGTGAGATGTCCTTTTGTAAATCCTCTTTGGACAGACGTCTTTCTCTGTTGGAGGGATGAGACCACAGAGGTCAAAATGGATCCTGAATGAGACCATTTTAAACATCTTTTGAGGAGGAATCAGTCGTGTAGTCGTGACTGATCTTATCCTTGTAAGCCAGCCTAAGCTATAAATGCTGTGTTGTGTGGCACTGGTCTATGCCTGCACCTAAAATACCTTCTAAACAGCATTCATCAATTTGGCAGAAATCAAAGGTGCCCTGAGGAGTTTCACACCAAAACATGTGTCCTCGAGGGTTAACAAGTATGTCAAGCGCAAACCTTTTTTTAACCGTGTTTTAAACCCTTTGTTGTTTACATTCATGTTTGAAGCCTGCAGCCTTCCTCATAGTGTTAATCAGTGGAATAAAGTGAGACTGTTGGCGGGACTGTAAACTCCTCGAGGAGCCTTAACTGTGACTGATTGGAATATGGCTCCAGCTGATGATTAACCTGTTGATTGAATCAGAGAAGGATATCCAAGCTAACGTCCTCAAATCGCTTCTTTCCAATTAACAGCCCCACTCCAAAGATGTTTAATGTACAATAGTATGTAAAACAGGGAAAAGCAGCAAATTGACTTGGATATGCAACATTTTTGCATTTAATCTTTTAACGTTGCTGTTAGTTTGTTTTCATTGCTTCAGTGCTGGATAACTTAGAAACAAGCCGTAGATGAGCAGATATAAACAGTCCACTCACCTCAGGGCCACCCGGAGCTGGACGCCCTGCGTGGGAACTACTACCAGTGGTTAACAGAGACGGGGCAGGAGGAGAAGGCCGGGGAGGTGAAGGAGAGCGAGGGAGACTTCCAGGGTGCCATCAACCTCTACCTGAAGGCCGGACTTCCGGCTAAAGCCGCCCGGCTGGCCATCAGCCGGCCAGAGATCACCGGCAACAGTGACACCGTGAGCCGCATCGCCGGCAGCCTCATCAAAGGAGAGTTTTACGAGAGGGTGAGCAGCCTGCCGTCCTCTGTCTGCCCGTCTCCATCTTTGTTCGAGCTCTTGTTTATCGCAGAATTGATCGCAGCTGGTGTTGGTCTTCTTCAACTCTTCATTTCAGACACCTCGTCTTCCTCTCCTCTCCTAACAGATGCCAGGAGAGCTGAGGTATCAACAGGGGAACAACGTTTTTCTTTGTTTATTCCGTTTTACACTCTGTCTCCCTCCATCTGCCCGTTACTTCTCTGTGTCTCTTTGTTCGGCTCTTTGTCTGAGAACTCTATTCTTCTCCTGCAGCCATCTGTGTTTACGTAACAGGTGGCAAAGAGAGAAAGAAACCTCAGAACAAATTCTGTTCCTGCGTCCTGATGGCGGTTTGTAGGTGTTTGGAGGTTGATGTGGATGCTGGAGATGTGTGATTTTTAACTTGCGGTGGCCAATATGTGCTGCTGACATTCAGTGTATTTTGCGTATGTAGCCTTCAAACCATTGGACAAGAAAACTGACTCTGATTTTAATGAAGCTGATGTTTCCTTTTTTTGTGGACAAGCAGCCCACAAGAATAAATAAAAAGTTAGAGGATGAAAGAGGAGGCACAGAGGAAAGACCAAACAGCCCACAACAGTATGTGCCCACGGTGTCCACATACTTTTGGCCATATGATTACACACTCCTAACAACCAGGAACGACCCCGACTCAGCATATTGGATTTCCTTCATGCGCACATCTGTCTTAATAATTTGACTGTGTGTCCTCTGTTTAGGCCGGAGATCTGTATGAAAAGATCAGAAACAACCAGAGAGCGCTGGAGTGCTACTGCAAGGGAGGCGCCTTCAGGAAAGGTAAACCGTCACGTGGAGGTGGCGTGAATACGCTTCACCTGCAGTTTACTGTACATAGGGTCATTCAGTCATTCACTGAACTGTCAAATTCGCTGCCACATTCAAGTCCACCTCAGCTCAAACTGCGATCACCTTGCTGCTCCTCTGACTTTTGATCCAGCGACACCGTCAGGCCTAAATTCAGACCAGTCTAATATTTGTTTTATGATCAAATACCAAAACGAACAAGGTTCTGCCTCAGGCTCAGCTGCATTTTTAGCTAGTTAGCAAATGTTAGCATGCTAAACTAAAAGCCATCTTTGCACCTGTTTAACATCAGCATGTCAGAATTGTCATTGCTAGCAGCATAGTTAGCATGCTGACGTTAGCATTTAGCTCAGAGCGCAGCTAGCATGGCTGCACACTCTTAGTCTAGTTTTACATTTGATCACAAGTATTTAGTCATGTGGAGAGATGTTGGACAACAGGTGGACGTGTGTAGGTTTACAGTACATGTATGAAGCTCGTCCTTCCTGCTTCCTGTAGCCGTGGAGCTGGCTCGCATCGCCTTCCCTGCCGAGGTGGTGAAACTGGAGGAGTCCTGGGGAGACTACCTCGTCCAGCAGAAACAGATGGACGCTGCCATCAACCACTTCATTGAAGCTGGGTACGTAGAGCAGAGGAGTGAGGAGACAAAGCTTCGGGCAGATGGAGAGGAGGACAGATTACACATGAAAGACAATCCAACAGAGACGGCCAATGGTTCTTTCAATCATCACCAGGACCACAAGAGAGAGATGAGAAGAGATATCTTTAAACATTATATTCATTTCCCAAAAATACCAAATAAAGACATGCAATCAGTGCCCAGATTTTTATTCTTCCCAGGTTTGACAAAGCATCTGAAACTGAATTTTGACTGTGGGAAGCTAAAACTCTGCACAGAAACAAAGGTTTTAAAAATACGACTTCCTCTGGTCATTTGTCCTGCCAGAAAAGTTTCGACCTGTCCGTCAGTCTGAACACCATCATTTGGTTTAACTTAGATCCTAACCACAGTTTACTTACTTAGGCTGTCTTAACCAAACGTTAGCATCTACACACATCATCGAGTCGATGCTGGTTTCATGAAATGTTATGGATAAAAGCTGCGTTCACGTGCAAACATGCTGAAGTTGTCTTTCTCTCGTCGCCTCTCAGCTGCTCACTGAAAGCCATCGAGGCGGCCATCGCGGCTCGTCAGTGGAAGAAAGCCGTCCACATCCTGGAGCTACAGGAGGACTCGTCGGCAGGGAAATACTACATGAAGATAGGTCAGCACTACGCCTCCATGCAGGACTATGAGGTGAGAGACGAGGGGCGACATATCGAGGGAGCTGAAGGTGGATGATGACGAAAGCTGAAAATAACAAGCTGCAATTTCTGAATCGTCAGAGGGCAAATATCTTCATGCATTTATAATGAGAAGCTAAGCTGAAACGGTGGTTAAGTGTGCAAAGTAACTGACCAGATATTTCAGGTGTGACAGGTGTCACAGTTTAACACATCAGCTGATGAGTGTTGGACATCCTGCACGAGAAGATTCTCCTTTGTCTCTTTCACACAGTCGGTGGAGTTTTTGAATTTTTACGTTAAAAACCCCTCACGTACCTGTATGGAACGTGAAAGGTGTTGCTCGTAGAGAATTTTCGTCGCCGTCATCCAACTCTGCAGCTCCAAGCTTTACGGAGCGATTTAGCATCTTTCAGCTCTTTGTTTTGGTTTTTACGGCCTGCAGACACGGTTAGCATTTAGCAGCTAAAGAGCCAGGTTTTTGACTCAGGTGTAGGTTGAGACCAAAGATAGAGTAAGAAGAGAGTGAATATCAGAGAGAAAATTGCATTTGTTTGTGAGATGAATGCTAATGCTGCTGCATGTAAATAATAATATGCTTTACCTTTATGCTTTATCTTTAAAGCATTTTTCAACATGTCCATAGATCATGGACCTCTCTGATATTCACTATGAGTTTTGTTACACACTGACCTCAGAGAAGCTCTGCGCATGTCGGCCTAAACGCCGGCTCATTGGGGATGGTGCTTGGCTGGGGTTAGCTTCGCTCCCTGAACACCACGGCGGACAGTGAGATGGAGGCAGCTGGAGGGATAAAGTGACATTTTGCCAGCGGCAATTATTTGCTGCACATGGCTGTGGGATATATACAGTCACCCGTGACACACACACACACACACACACACACACACACACACACACACAGCCTTGTGCACATACACACGCTTTAGTTCACTCTCCTTGGAGCTGTGTGGGCTCGAGGGGGCTTTGGCAGTAACGACAAGTTGGACGGTTTTAACAATAGTTGCCTAAATACCAGAAATACAGGAGCGATGAAGAGGAGAAGAGGAAGAGGAATCTGGTATAGATACAAAGAGGAGCGATGACGGTGGAGCTCTGCTCATTCTGATGAGCTCAGCTGAGCCAAACAGCCTCCACAGACTGCCAGGCTCTGAAAATAGCAGGCCATTTCAGTCTGTTTGCTCTATGGGCATATTCACAGAAAGTAATTAAGATAACAAGCGCTTTGCTTTCCAACTTGTGGAAGTTGCAGGAAAGTATAATTCGGTGCAAACTCAAACAATGACGGAAGCTCACACCTGTGATTTCAGTGCGGAAATTATCAGGAAAAAACAATGACGAGACGTTTTTTAATCAGGACGGACGCCCGACCGGCACATACGTTCGCTGCATTGATGCCAGTGTTAGCGCACGAGCGTAACTTTGCCTTTATGTAGTAAAATCTGTTGGCATTGAAGCGGCGGATGCGTCCTCCAATCTCTGCTGAATCCCCCCAGTAACAGTCACACGACTCTCTATGCTTGAAAGGTGTTTTTTGTGTGTTTTGTTTGCCCTGCAGGAAAGCCATTTGAATACGTCGATGCACTGCAGATACGTGGGAAGGTTTATTCTCAAGTGTGCTTTCCAACATAACGTCCGATACGAGCTTCTGTTCCGATAACTCGTGATGTTCAGCCTCTGTTTCTTATGCATTGTGTGTATTTTGTGTGTGTGCGTGGCCTGCAGGTGGCAGAGCAGCTGTTTGTGAAAGGAGGTCACATCAAAGATGCTATAGACATGTACACTGCAGCAGGCCGCTGGGAGGAGGCTCATAAGGTCGGTGTGGAGACACAAAATGTAGCCATCACAGTCTGATTTGATTCAATCTATCATCCGAGCGACGAAGCAGAGGAACTGACTGAAGCCTTCCTGGTTGTTCGCTGTGTTTTCTGTGCAGCTGGCGGTGAAGTGTATGACCGAGGAGGAAGTCATGGCTCTGTACGTCAGCAGAGCTCAGGAGCTGGAGAGAGACGGCAAATTCAAGGAGGCTGAGAGGTAAATGGAGATCACTTTATTTATAGTAATTTGTCGCCTGGCTGGCTGCTGGAACGCAGCGAGCAAACTAACACGGCCGCGTCTGAAGTCAGCGCTCGCTGCGATTACAGCGAGAAGGACTAAAAACAGTGTTTGACTGGTGACGGGTGGTCGTTTCAGAGCCTCTTTAAAAGCTTTCTCTTACGTTTTGACACTCAGACATTACGAAACAAAAACAGTTCAATCACTGACGGTTGCCTCTGTGTGTGCGTGTGTGTGCGTGTGTGTGTGTGTGTGTGTGTGTGTGTGTGTGTGTGCGTGTGTGTGCGTGTGTGTGTGTGTGTGTGCAGGCTGTTCACAGCGGTAAAGCAGCCTGACCTCGCCATAACCATGTACAAGAAGAACCAGATGTTTAATGATGTCATTCGCCTGGTGGACAAACATCACCCCGACCTGCTGACTGAGACTCACCTGCACCTGGCCAAGGTACGCAGCTCACCGTGACGCAGACTGAGAGGGAGTCAGCGGCAGTAAATATCTGCTCATTGTGATTATTTATATCGTTTCACAGAGCTGCGGAACGCTCCGAAAACACCTGTTTGGATGATTGACTCTGGTTTAATTGATGTTTCAGTCCAGAGTTTGGATTCAGGGTTGTAGCTATGAAGGAAGATGATCCCCTCATTCTTCATCAAGAAAAGGCTCATTATAGCATTCATTTGCATATTTAGATTACGCCTAATTATTTTGCCTGTTCAGTTTCATGTCGACGAGGTGAAGAAAAGATCTTCACCTGCAGACATCAACATCCCAGAACTCATGTAGCTCTGGTCAGGTGACGCTCGACAGGAACAGACGAGGTTTCCCCTCTGAAACTCAGATAACGCTCCAGTTCCTGCGCTCTCACAGCTGCATCATGACTTTGTTATGAGGGCTGCGAGCGAGGCGGTGCCCTGGTTCTTATGTAACAGCAGACAAATGAGTGTGTTCACAGTTTTGCGGTCGTCTAATTATCTTGTGAGAACTGCCCTGCAGCGCTTTAAGCTCGAGCAATAATTAAGAAAGTCCCTAATGAAGAATCTGGTCTGAATTCTTCGGTTTTAGAAGCGGCGCTCATGAATTCGAGATGCGGCCGCTCTGAGAGTTTCATCATGACGCGCTTTTGTTTGCTTTCGTCAGCGGTTTTCTTTTTTGCTGCGTCACAAACTGAGAGAAAGGATCGCTGAAGGGACACAAATCGAGCCTCATCATGATCGAACAGTAATCAGCGCTCACGCTCATGTGACCCGTCGTCTCTGCAGACAGTCAGCGCTGGTTCGAGCCGTTTGGTGTGACCTGACTTTATGTCGACGTGTGTGATATAAATGTTTCTTGTAGGAGTTGGAGGCTGAGTCCAGGTTCTCGGAGGCAGAGTACCACTTCATGGAGGCTGAAGAGTGGAAAGCTGCGGTCCACATGTACAGAGTCAATGACATGTGGGAGGATGCATACCGGGTAGGTACAGTCACTGTTAATCACATTACATCTCCGAGATATCAAGAGTTTTGGGCCACAAGTTCGGCTTCACGGCTTCTATCAGATGTTCTTCTGTGGGACTGTGTGTGATCAGGGAAACTCTGCAGGACTCTGTAGAGATGTATGTTCACACGTATACGTGTGTGTGTGTGTGTGTGTGTGTGTGTGTGTGTGTCAGGTGGCCAAGAGCCATGGAAGCGCCGGGGCCCATAAGCAGGTGGCCTACCTGTGGGCCAGGAGCCTGGGGGGAGAGGCGGCCGTCAAGCTGCTCAACAAGTTCGGCCTCCTGGAGTCCGCCATCGAAATCGCCGCCAATAACCTGTGAGCCGCAGCACGAGGCGCCGACCGAACGCTGCCACTCATCCTCACTCAGTCACACGTTCAATCACATGTCACCTGTTTGAGAGAAGGCAGCTTCACCTGGAGCGCTGTGAGCTCTGCTCGCCATGTTGCCAGGCCTGACTTGCTCTTTCTTTACCCCTCAGATCTTTTGACTTCGCCTTCGATTTGGCTCGTCTCTCATGTAAAGAAAAGATCCCCGACATCCACCTCAAACACGCCATTTACCTGGAGGACGAGGTACACCTGTCACAGTGCTGCTGCTCGCTGTCAGCACCCACTTTAACACCTGCACAAGCCCACCGGGTGTCCCCTCAGTGTGCAGCTGTCTGTGATCCTGTGATTAATATAACCAGCACTGCGTGTGACCTGATACTCTCACTGTTTCCACTTCCAGGGCAAGTTTGCTGAAGCTGAGGTCGAGTTTGTCAAAGCAGGAAAACCCAAAGAAGCCGTGTTGATGTGAGTGCTGGAGATGATCACAGAGATGAAGCACATTTACACAAATGCTGCACTTACATACAGATTTGATGTAGCTTTACTTTTTCCATTTTATGTTATTTTGCACTACATTTTAGAGGGAAATACTGAACATTTTTCTCTGCTACAAATATTTGACAGCTCCTGTTTCCAGTTACTTTACATCATGAGAAAGAATATTAATCAGTGTTATGTGTTAAGTAGACTTTTATAAATGCTTTAAAATGAGCTCCACCTCCACCAACTGAGGCTGCAAAATCCTGCTTTAACGTGAATGAATGAGTCACAATAATCTAATGAGATCATGTCTGATAGTCGAACAGTCACAGGGGACAGCTTTCTTAATGAAGTAATATTTTACTGTGGTCTTATTTTAAATGCAGGACTTTTACTTCAGTAAAAGATCTGAATACTTCCTCCACCACCGTTCAGTCTGATATTGATCACTGATGGAGGATTTCAAACCTTTAAGGGCCACGCTGCTGCTTTTTGAATATTTTTACTCATTTACTGTAAATCCTGCACACTTCATATTATTTCTCACAGTATATGTGTTTAAATTGTTTGAATTGCTTTCAGTTCATTTGTTGAAAGTTTCTGTTCACAGAGTTTCCAGTTTATCTCCCTTCATGTTCACTCAGTCACTTCTATGCAGAGGATTGAACTCGGTCTAAAAAAAGGTGTGTGTGGGTGTGTGTGTGTGTGTGTGTGTGTGTGTGGGTGTGTGTGTGTGTGTGTGTGTGTGTGTGTGTGGGTGTGTGTGTGTGTGTGTGTGTGTGTGTGTGTGTGTGTGTGTGAACTGCTCCAGGTACGTCCACAACAAGGACTGGGCCAGTGCGCAGCGGGTGGCTGAGGGCCACGATCCAGAGAGCGTGTCTGAGGTTCTGGTCAGTCAGGCCACGTTCTGCTTTGAACAGAAGGATTTCCAGAAGACTGAAGCCTTCCTGCTCCGAGCCCAGAGACCCGAGCTGGCCGTGAAATACTACAAGGTCTGACTCTGGGAGCCGAAAGATGCTGCTGATGCTGAATTTACTCATTTTACTGCAGATTTTCTGAAGAGACTTGTCTAAACTGATGGTGTTTGAGATTCAGATCACAGACTCTGACCATCCTCCTCGTGGTCGGTCGCTCTTTTATTTCCTCCGTGTTTGTCGTCTGTCTGCTCCTCAGGATGCAGACATGTGGAGCGATGCCATGCGGATCTGTAAGGAGTATCTCCCCAACAAGCTGTCCGTGCTGCAGGAGGAGTACGAGAAGGAGGCCTCCAAGAAGGGAGTCCGGTGAGATGGAGACAAAATTTAATCACCTTTCTCGTTCAGTTCACCTTAATTTATCAGTTTTAGCCCCATCACAGTCAGGTCTGTCACACCTTCCTGCTTCAGCACAAACTGAAGGTATCTGTATCTCGTAGTTTGAACAGTAGCTGCTGCAGACGCCAGAAGCCTTGTGAGCTTGAACAATGATCATAGATCAGAGGTCTGGTGTTCGTGGGACGTTATTTTAAGTCTTCTGTTCGATTTTGTTGACCTGTTATGTTGTTATTTTATCCAGAAAGCCCTGAAAAGACCAGAGGGAAGCTGCAGAGCTCCACTCTGAGCGTTTCACAGGCTCTCCCTGCTCACCCAGCACTGTTATCTATGCACAAAGAGTCAGTTTGATGCTTTATTAAAACACAGCTCATGTGTTATCCCAAATTGAAACGACCAACAAGGAATAGCTCATTAGTTAGCCAGCGGACCAGCGGCGTGCAGCTCTCGCCCTCCTCCCATCGCTTCTCCCTCTTTAATGACTTGTGGGAGAAAACATCAAAAGTTGCCAGTGGAAACGAAGGAGGAAGAGGGTTAAAGTGAGAAAACACTGAATTATTCCTGCAGAGTCTACAGCTCAGGCTCCAGATAACTGCAAGGCTTCCCGTTTCTGAGGGGCATCTGCAAACCTGCACGGTCGGGTTTGAGCTGGAAAGAGAGAGGAGGAGAAAGAAATGGCCTTCGTGATTAAAAGGGTGAACCGAGGACGCGATCCCCGCTCGTCAGACGCGGCCATGATTTGAGAATACGCAGCGAAAACCAGACAGAACGCCGAGTGTCCTGATGAGACTGATTGGTCTGAGTGTTGCCGAATGTCTCTGCAAACAGCAGCGTGCATTAGCTTCATCCTGCCCCCAAAAGGAGGCTTTACTCATTATTATCCTCCATTTTCCTCAGTTTCTCAAGTTGCACTCTTCAGCCTTGAAGCCAAAGCGAGATGACTCTTTGTTGCTAATTGGCCCAGATATCCAGAGTCTGTCATGGAGGCCGAGCGCGTTGAATAGAGCCTCGTTTTATCGTTGGTGATGTGCTGATTGAGGCCTCACGTGAAGCGAGTCTGTGTCTCCTGATGCGACTCCTGATGTGTGTGTTTCAGGGGGGTGGAGGGCCTCCTGGATCAGGCCAGGGAGTGGGAGCAGTCGGGCGAACACTCGCGGGCCGTGGAGTGTTACCTGAAGGTGAAGGACGACTCCAACGCCGCCCTGATGGAGAAGTGCTGGATGAAGGTAAAAGATTTACAGTCAGCACAAACACAGGAGCCTTTAATGGGCCGAGGTGATGATCCCAGCAGGAAGAGCTTCGCTGTAAGGGGCCAACGATGCTGTGAAGCGTTGCTTTAAGCTCTGTGAACAAGTGAGGAGAACGAAGGCTGAAGCACAAAACGACATCAATTAGCTGCTTCATGTCCGGCGCTGTCGTGGGTGGATGATGGAAGAACCTGCTTTTCTGCACAGAAAGGTCACAGTGTCACCAACACTCAGAGGGTTCGTTTCGGGGGTCCACAGCAAATATTGTGCGTTATTGATCGGAGTGCTATGGAGATCGGATCATTTGGAATTTGAATGATTGGTCCGATGCTGTCGCTGAAAGAGAAAGGTCACCGGGTCTCAGAGATCAATAGTTCTTTTTCCTGTTGGGAGTTTGATGAACCAGCGCGGGAGGAAGAAGGACGTTTGGTCTCCCGCTGGCGTCAGAGGAAAGGTCAAAGGGCGGACACAATCAATACCAGGCTTCACGAGAAAGCCTGAATGTGATTTTTTTTTTTTTTTTTTTTCAAAGAAACATTCTGCTGACGGACGGAGACGATCACTACAGCTGTGCTTAGCTTAGCTATGCTAATTCAACCTAGCACCGATTATCAGCCAATAAAAGCCAACTTTAACTTGACGATGCAGATTAAAGAGCTGAAACAATTAATCGATTCGTGGATCAACAGAAAACATCCAATACTTACAATCAGATGTCAAATTTCAGCTTTTTATCAAACAGAAATGACAAAGTTCTCTGGTTTTGCTGCTTTTCTCTGTTTTTTTTACTATTCTAAGTTTGAGTTGGTTGGACAAAAAAAGACATTTTCATAACTTATGATGAACATTTTTCACTCCTACAGGAAAAATTATTGATTGGAAGTGATCAATCGTTAATGAAAACAGTCATTAGCCGCAGGCGGGGAATGAAATTAGCATCTGCCAAACAGAGAGAGAGACTGTCAGATAGATTTATTAATAGAGGTTATGTTTAAGTGGTAACAGTCAGGGATTAAGGCGACGTGATGAACTGATATTATCCAGCTTTCACAACTCTGAAGCAAGAATCACAAAGGTCTGTTTATGGTAATTGTACTTCATATTGACAGTTGCTATAGTGTCGTGTGTGTGTGTGTGTGTGTGTGTGTGTGTGTGTGTGTGTGTGTGTTTCCAGGCAGCAGAGTTGTCCATCAAGTTCCTCAGTGGAGATCGAGCGGTGGAGGTGGTCCAGGTGGTCGGACCACGACTCACACAGCTGAAGAAGTACAAAGCTGTGGGTGACGTGCACACACACGCACACACACGCACGCACACACACACACACACACACACACATGTCTTGGTTTAAATTGGCCTCGTTCTAACCTCTTGATGGACGAGAGCGTCGTACGTTTTGTTCTAAATTGCGTGGCGTGTCGTGTTTAAGGCCGCTGAGCTCTACCTGAACATGGACCTCGTCAAAGAGGCGATCGACGTCTTCATCGAGGGCGAGGAGTGGAACAAAGCCAAGCGAGTCGCCAAGGAGCTGCAGCCAAGGTTTGAAGACACACACACACACACACACACAAGCTTTTAGAGGCCACCAGACTGAAAATGTCCTCGTAATGTTGTAAAAACACAGCAGTTATTGGAGTCATCTTCAGTGTTCGCCCTGTTTGTCATCACTGACCTTTGGCAGGTATGAGGACTACGTGGACCAGAAATACAAAGAGCACCTGAAGAACCAGGGCAAAGTGGACTCTGTGCGTACACTCACACACATACATACTCTATACACACACACACACACACACACATATATACATATACATACACAGCATATGAGCACAATGTGAGACATCGTTCACTCGCTCAGACCCACGTGAAGTGGATGAATCACCGCTGAGGAATCATCACATTTCACAGGAGATGAACCGACGTGAAACTTTCTCACTGTTGTGGAACTGAAAAGCTGTTTTGTGTGGCTGTGTGTGGTCAGCTGGTGGGCGTGGATGTCATGGCAGCTCTGGACATGTATGCAGAAAGAGGCCAGTGGGACAAATGTCTGGACACAGCATCTAAACAGGTACTGAAGACACAGTCAGCCGTAGGAATAAACAGGAAGGCACTGCTCATGAAACCAGTGCGGATCTGTCGGTGCTTCTCATCAGTCCTGCTGTGTTTCCTCAGAACTTTAAGATCCTCCATAAGTACGTCGCTCTGTACGCGACGCACCTCATCAAGGAGGAGGAGGCTGTGAAGGCTCTGCAGCTCTACATACAGCACGGAGCGCCGCCTAACCCTCAGGTACCGCAGTCACACCTTCACCTGCTCGTTCATGGACACTGCTGCCGCTTGTTCGTTGTCTGTCGCACTCAGCGGACAAAATTCATGTGTTGCTCTCAGAACTTTAACATCTACAAGCGCCTGTTCCTGGACCTGATCAACCTTCCCGACACCGACGGACCGGAGTCTTACCGAATGTGGGCCGACCTCCGCAGTTTCCTGCTGCAGCTGGTAAATCTCGGAGCAAGACGAGCTCCTCGATGTGAATTTAATGACGATTTTCCATAAACGCTCTCATGGAATTCGTCTTCTTCTGACGCCTGTTTGTGTGTTTTTTTGAATGGTTTCAGTGTGAGAACATGTCCAGGTCGGCCGAGGCCAACTCTCCAGCCCATGAAGACTTTGAACAGATGCTGCTGATCGCTCACTACTACGCCACGCGGTCCGCCGCCAGAGGCGTCGAGCAGCTGGTACTCCAGTTGTACCTTTTACCCAAAGCACACCTGAACCTCCGACAGATTATTTATGTTTTTTAATGTCAGAGCTTGTGACGGGTCGACTTGTTTTGTTACAAATTTTAAAATGAAAGCTTCCTCTTCTTCCTCTTCTTCTTCTTCTTCTTCTTCTTCTTCTGCTGTTTATTTTCAGATGAGCGTAGCAGCCAAGCTGTCGGTGTCTCTGCTGCGTCACACTGAGCTCATTCCTGCAGACAAAGCTTTCTACGAGGCCGGTCTGGCCTGCAGGGTGGGTCCACCAGAGGGAGGAAGACAGGAGTCCCTCTTCCTCTTTAGATCACATTTCTGGAGTCTCTACACTCTGAAACTTCCTGCCTGCGACCAGGAAAAGCTCCTATTTGTTCTGCTAAATTCCTGTTAGTAGTAGATGTTCCTGACTGTCCTCAACTGGAGCGCATGTCAAAATTTCATGATATTTTTCAGGACTTTCAGGACTGGAAGCAAAGCTAGACTTCAGTTTTTACATTGACTGCTCAGTGAGAATGGTATGAAATGTGTCCTCCGTCTCTTCGTGGTCCTTTAATTTGCCTCTGAAAGCAGTCAGGATGTGAAGAACGTCCAGAGACATTAGTTCTGTCCAGTTCCTCGCTGATTCACAAGCCTGTGCTCAGATTAACTGAACACGTTCTTTAAACTGGCAGGCTGTTGGCTGGGAGAACATGGCCTTCATCTTCCTCAATCACTTCCTGGATCTGTGTGATGTGAGTAAACTTCAGCTTTTACAGGTCATTCAGGTTATATACCTGTACGATCATTTATAAAGTCTCATGTCTGACTGGTTGATGTCTGCCTGCAGGCGATTGATGAGGGGACCCTGGACGCTCTGGACCACTCTGACTTCCTGGACACCGACATCCCCTTTGAGGTTCCAGTTCCCACCAAGCTCTGCGTCACTGTAAGACTTCATCTACCAAACATGTGTTTAAACATCCCGCCGGACCCACGCCGCTCAGGCTGATTAATGGAGCACAGAGCTGCTTCAGTTACTGAACAACAGGCCTGATGATAGAGAGCCGCGGCCCCCTTAGCAAAGATGTTTGGTCCCTGATGAAAGCCAAACGTTTCACTTTTATAGCTCTTATTAAAACTTTTCTATGACTTTTAGATCACAACACAAACAATATGTGTGTGTGTGTGTGTGTGTGTGTCTCAGGACGCCCAGCGGGAGCAGATCCGTGATTGGGTGCTGATGGTGTCCATGGACAACCGGCTGGAGCAGGTTCTGCCGCGTGACGAGAGGAACACGTACGAAGCCTCGCTGGTGGCCGTCAACACGGGCCTTCGCTCTCTGCCCTGCATCCTCACCGGTAACACACACACACACACACACACTTTTTATACACACTGTTGTGCACTTGGCACTGGAGCAGGAACCTGTTCCTGATTAAATCTGCTGACCTTCCTTTAATCAATGATTTCTTCTGCTCTCGTTGAACTGTTGCTCAGAGGCTCTTCGTCTCTCTGGTTGAACAGCGTTTCTGTTCTCCGTGGACAAAACATGACATCGAGTCCTTCATGCAACATTTGTAAAGAGGACGTTCTACAACCTGAGAGCTTGAATACCACTCAGAAATCCAGAGTGTATATAAATATAGAAACATTTGAACAGCACTGTACTGATACGCAGTAATATTCTACCACAGGTGTACATTCAAACCTGCGTGTGATCCACTGTCACACAGAAATGTATAGAAAGTGTTTTCACATGAAGAAACGATGAACTGCACCTTCACCGTTCTCCTGCCTTTGCCGCCTCCAGGTTACCCTGTGCTGAGGAACAAAGTCGAGCTCTCACCTGTCGGGAAAGCAGCCAATAAGGAGGACTGGAACAAATTCCTCATGGCCACAAAGGTGAGAAGAGACGGAGGGGCAGGCGGGAGATACAGGACACACACACACACACACACACACACACACACACACACACACACACACACACACACACACACACTCCACGGGTAGCGGTGACGGCGTCTGTTGAATCTGTTTTGTGATTGGTTGTTGTTTGTGTCCGTTTTCCCCTGCAGACCACTCACAGTCCAGAGTGTCAGGACGTCCTCAATTTCATCAGCCAGTGGTGCGGCAGCCTGCCAACATCTGGATTCTCCTTCCACTGACACACACACACACACACACACACAAATATATTATTTATTCAGCTTTGCTTTTACATGTTCTGTCATTTTTCACGTCCTTCCATGGTTTCAGTACTGTTTCGAGGCCGCCTGTGGATTTTTTTGTCAACTGAATTTCAAAAATTATCCTCATCCTCAAAATCAACATGTGTGTAACTGGACAAATCAAACTCCTGCTTCGGACAATGAACCCACACTAATTACTCGGCACATGACATAGTTTGAATCTTCAAGCTAATGCCTGGAGATGGTTAGCTTAGCATAAAGACCGGAATCAGCTAGCTTGTCTCTGTCCAAAGGTTAAACAGTCCAGCACCTCTGAAGAGCACAATTAACGTGTTGTCGACTTCAGGAAGTCACTGAGCCAAGAAATCCAATAGTTTTAGCAGATTTAAGCTCTGTGCTAAGCTAAGCTAACCGGCTAATAGCTGTAGCTTCATCTCTGCTGACATGAAAGTGGCATCAATCATCATCCCAAAGTGCTGAACTGTTCCTTTAAAACTGTCACAGTCGAGAAAAAGCCCCAAAATATTTTTCAAAGTTAATGAAAAGAAAAAGAAACATATTGTTGATTTAGTGTCTGATTGCAGGTGTGCACACCTGAAGGCATCCGAAAGTTAACTTTCATGAATACAAGCAGTGAAAATGAAAAATCAGGTCTGAATATGAATTTAATTCAGTGATATAAACATGATCTGAGCCGGCAGCGTTGTTTGTTTTCATTACTGTCATTGTTATATTTAAAGTTTTTAACAAATGTTACTCAAACGGGAGGAAAGAGTGCTTCTGCTGGGACTATTTTCAGCGGCGGATGAATCCACATTTGGTGCTCTGTGAGTGTTTGTGTTAGCAGGATGGTGTGTGTGTGTGTGTGTGTGTGTGTGTGTGTGTGTGTGTGTGTGTGTGTGTGTGTGTGTGTGTGTGTGTGTGTGGCTGAGTCAGACGGCGTGTGTGTTCATGGTGATGAAGGACCATCAGTGCGGCTCACAGGAAGAGGATATATCAGGTTTTGCGTCATCACCTCTTAGACGAGCGGTGAACACGAACCTCCCACTGACTTCCTGCGCTTACACTTTATTTTTGTTCTCTGGCCGGTCAGTTTATCCTCGGCCGTCGCCATGGAAACACATTCCTCCACTCCGCCGCGTCACCACCTCTTCGTCTGTTTCCTCTTCGTCTCGTCTGAAGGACTCTTCTGTGGCATCGCTGAGGAAAAGTTAAAGGTTTCTGTCAGATTTTAACAAAGTCTTTTCGACTCCAGCGTGACTCGATGACGCTTTAATGGTTCCGCTGGGACGCGGCAGAGAACCTTTTAATGTTCACAGGCCCGTTTCTCTGAGTGTGTGTGACGAAGCCTCTGCCTTTGCCTTGACTGTGTGCTCGATATGGAATGTATTTTGTTTAATAAAGTTAAAATAAAAGATAGTTTTCAAGCATTTTCACTGTCTCTTTTGCTTTTTGTAGTGTTTGTTCAGATGGTAACAGCTGAACCACCTTGTCAGTGTGTTAGGAAACATTTTTTATTTAGAAACAACAACGTTACAGAATATTTACAACAAAAGATGAGCAGCAGTAAATATGTTCCTGTAGCGTAGATTTCCTTTAAAATTGTGTATAAAACTATAAAGTATACATATAAAACATGAAATCATCTTTAGCATCATAGTTAGCGTCAAACTGTCCTCTGATGACTTAAAGGACTTCAAGGGAAATGAAAGCTAATATGCTCAAAGTAACAATGCTAACATACTGCTAAATATTTAGCACATTTATCATTTAAATTTAGCGTGCTAGCATGCTAACATTTGCTAATTGTCAGTAACCACAAATTACAGCTGAAGCTGACGGGGATGTTGTTGGTTTTGTAGATATCTGATTAAATTTAAGATCATAAGCCGATTGTGGAGCTACAGGAGAGATCAGGGCGTCAAAGTGATTCATCCATACGGAGACCTTTAATATCTGACCCAGATATTTCTGCAATTCATCCGATAGTCATTGAGATTTTTCAGAGGATCAGCAGAGGAACTAGAATTTATCTGCAGGAGATCTTAAATATCGGTCGTACGTTTCAGGACAAACCAGCCCTCAGAACCACAAACCTCGCGGTGCCTTCAGGGGATCGCA